>NC_030444.2:2753804-2778804 GCF_001660625.3 Ictalurus punctatus
AAATCTCAAAATCCATTCACCAAGTGGATCGTTTTCTTTGTTGCATCACCCTGTAGTTCAGGAACAAAGTGGCTTTGTTTTCTAAAGTATCACCTTTTTTTCGTGGGGGTCTGAGATCCTTTATTTACAGTGAACAGCATGAAGAGGAAAAAAAATATATATATATAAAATGGATTAAAAAATGGTGTGTAAAGCCACCAAGAACACATAACTCTACATTTTCTATAAACAGGATCCATTTAACAGCCGAAGATAACATTCCAAACTTTCATCGAGGCCTGTATGTCTACAAAGTGCAACCTTTGATATGGTGATGTAGTGAGGAGACGGTGATTTAGCGTTTATGGAAGGAGTCTCCAGTGTCAGTGCTTCGTAACATCACACGGGAAGTCTTAAGAACTGAAGACTGGTTTCGCGTTACCATGACAAGCTTTTTAAACTTAATACGAGAGAGGAAAAAAAATTGTCGTTAATAGTTTAAGGAATGACAACACATTATGGGCCACTGAACGTTACTATAAACGGATTAAAAAAAATAAAAAATCACGCCCATTTTAATTAATTAATTAATGTGATCGTTGGCTAAATGCTGTGGTCTAAGAGGAACGGCACACTCCGGGACGTCGTGTCGATTAGTTACCTATAACAGCGTGCGCGCACGTGCGTCATCCCTTAGACGAAACCGATTTCCGTTGAACGCCGTGATCGATCACATCGCACAGATTTTGCTACGTTCACACAGCGGTTTTAACGCTGCGAGTCGCTGTACTACGAAGTCGCAAGAAGGCGTTTCCTACTACTCATTCCCACAGTAACATTTATCAGTCAACGGCGCGTTCCACGTTTGAGAATCAGTTTTCTTACCGCTAAAACGAAACATTCTGGAGGGAGAGCGTATATATGCGTCACATCCTACGAGATGAAGGAGAAGCAGTGTGTGTGTGTGGGCGCGAAAGCACAAGCCTGTCCAGGTCCACGAAACAATTCGGACTCGCGGCCGGCGTGAAGGATCATGTGCGCTCTTATTGTCTTCGCTCCCATTGGTAGTCGCTGCACCAACTCGCTCCAAATTTGCATAAATGTAAACTTTTCTCAACTTTGCGGACACGCCCACATCTAGTCGCTCACGTTGAGCACGAACGTTCTCCGGATGCTCTGTCGCGGCGACTCGCCGTACGCATGAACGTACCTTCAGAGCTCCTAAAAGCGTTCCACATTGCTTATGATACATAATAAAACCACTTAAAAAGTGACAAATAAAATCATTTTTTGTGTGTCCAGGCCTCACTCTAACCCACATTTAACATAAATAAATAAATAAATAAATATAAAGTCCCACACCCACAAATCCACACACTCACGCCTGTGGTCATGGTCAAGCCACTCGCTTGGCTAGGCTTTACAGCCTCATGAATATTCATCAGCTCCGAACTGGCGATTAGCCAATCAGGATGGAGCTCCATGAGACATATACATTCCCAGCTCTCATGGTGAAATGAGGCTGAAACAGGGACATAAACAAACCCCTTACAGATTACCCCGAGCTTTCTACTCAATCTAGAAGCAATTTCAAGAAGAAAAAGAAGTAGTTTTCTGAATAACTGGCTCTACAAAGCTTTCCTAAACACATTCTGTCCGTCATGGCGGTGCCGCATTAAACAAGCCGACGTTAAAAACCAGCTCTTGTGGTTAGATTTTTATCTCGGACGTTCTCCTGTGCATTTATAACGCCGGCCTTTCATGAGAAATACAACCGTATAACTGTGTAATATCTCTATATACGGGGATTACTCGGATATAAACGCATACTTGTGCACACTGTATTGATTTCATTGGCTTTGGCCCAGCCTGAGGAAGGGGCTAAAGGCTTCAACCGAGATAAAAACACAGCTTTTTGCTTCTTTTTTTCGTGTGTGTGTGTGTGCAGAAAATCCCTCATAAACTATATACACTCTCCACATCTTTATGTTAGCAGGATGCTAGCTAGATAAACCGTCGCCATGAATACACAGAAATACACGAAGAACAAACACAAACAGCCGAGGGGGCTGTGATTCGCCTCGCGCACGCACGCGCGCGCACGCTCGCTCTGTCAAGGGCGGCAATCTTTTTCCAGAAGTTTCCTCTATTAACCGCCACAACATGGCATATTTCCCCGTCTATGTTTATAAAGAAATTCCTAAAGCACCACTCTACTTACCTCAGGAGACAGTCACAGTCGTTCTGTCCTCTTTTCTCTCCTTCTCTAGTCCTCTCTATCTTTCGCTCTCCTTTTCTGTCTCTCCTCCCTTCCAGATGTCGCGCAGGAAGAGCGCGCGCCAATCAGGGCACGAGCCAACAGGAAGCGTTCATTCCCCCATTTCTTTTTCCCACAGAGAGAGAGAGAGGGAGAGAGAGCGCGTGACGGAGGGGTGTGTCTCAATCCGACCTGGTGTTTCTTCTGAGGGAAAAAAAAAAAACATTATTGTTATGATTATTATTGTTTAGTAGTATTATTATTGAAATATCTAAACACCCATCAGATTGTTCAAGTGGTTGTGTCAATGTAATGTAATGCAAACATCTCGAAGCATGTGGGGTTTTTTCCAGAACTCTAGAAAATGATAAGACAACAAGAAGACATCCCTAACCCGTCACCGATTGTACTAACCTTCTCAGCAACTGAGTAGTGCTACTGATATTTACTAGCTTTGGTCAGAGTGGCCATGCTGACCCCCTGTCCACCACTGAAAGCACCTACAATGGGTGCATGAGCATCAGAACTGGACCATGGAGCAATGGAAGAAGGTGGCCTGGTCTGATGAATCACGTTTTCTTTTACATCATGTGGACGGCTGGGTGCGTGCATGTGTGTCGCTGACCTGGGGAGGAGACGGCACCAGGATGCACTATGTGAAGAACTCAAGCTGGTGGAGGCAGTGTGATCCTCTGGGTAATGTTCTACTGGCAAACCTTGTGTCCTGGCATTCAGGTGAATGTTAACGTGACACGTACCACCTACCTAAACACTGCTGCAGACCAAGTACACGCCTTCATCCCAACGGTATTCCCCAATAGCGGTCGCGTCTTTCAGCAGGATAATACGCTGATTTCCCCACACTGTAAAAATTGATCAGGAACGCTTTGAGGAACATCACAAAGCTTTCAAGCGACGTTGACTCGGCCTCCGAATTCCTCAGATCTCAATCCAATCGAGTGTCTGTAGGATGTTCTGGACCAACAATTCCGATCCACGGAAGCCCCACCTTGCGACATACAGGACTTAAAGGATGACCTGTGGAACTAGAGATCGATTTGAGACACACCCCAGGGGGGGAAAAAAAGCAAAGGGAAGAAAATAAACAGACCAAATGTGCAGAACTGTTAGACCACAGCAAACATGAAGCTCTTTAAAAGTAGTGTTCCTTGTTTATTTAAAAAAATATATGAGTAATCAATCCCGAGTCCACTTGCTTCAGCAAATATTTAAATACTGTTAAAGTTGGACAGATAAATATTTCAAATATTAGAAACTAGGTTTGTGGAAGTACAGTGCTCGTATACAAACTCAAGCATAACCTGAGTCTGGTGATAAAGCTAACTAAATGAATATAATGTGATTCAGGATTGAGTGTGTGTGTGTGTGTGTGTGTGTGTAGTGGAAATAGAGCCGGGCCACGTCTGTTCCTGAAGGGGGGGGGGGGGGGGGGGGGGGGTGATATCATTAACCATCTGTGCTCTTTTTTTACAGCTGGGGGTCAGGACTAGGTCTTTGTGTGTGTGTGTGTGTGTGTGTGAGACCCCTGACCCCCAGACTGCCACAGGCTAAGTTCAGCTCACACTGAGGGCTTAATTGAATTCCTGCACTGTTGCATTAGTATTATTTTATAGACTTTATACTTTTCACGACTCTTCTTTCCTACCTCGTGGCGTCAAGAGGAACACTAACACGAATACCGTTCAGGATTCTTCTCATTTCCGTCCAGCGTGATCACTTCAGGACTTCCCAATCTGTTGACGCTGTTGTGGAAGCTCTTTATATATTAAAACCGGTACAGCAGCATATATTTTAACATTAAAAAAAAATTATTAAATAAAAAAGGAATCTAGCACTTGATTTGTTACAATTGAACTGAGCGTATACTTTGTAAACCCTCTTTCTGTAGACTTGCCTCTCCTTGTGTCCACAAACATGAAGCCAGGGGGCGTGTAAACTTTTGAACAGGACGATCGGTGTAAATTGTGATTACGTTCGTCTTCTGGCAAACATGTAAATATCTTATGTAGCTTCTGAAGGGTGGTACTAAATGGGGGGGGGGGCTCTCTAAACAAAATCATAATGTTCAAAAGTTTACACCCCCCTGGCTCTTAATGTATCGTGTTGCCTTCTTGAGCATCAGTGAATGTTTGCACCTTTTGTAATAGTCGTGTACGAGTCCCTCGGTCGTCCTCAGGGTGAAAAGATGGATCTGGACGTCATACGGCCGCTGTTGGAAAAGGGCTCAAATATGCAGGTGCTGGAAAAGTAAAGAATGTGCAGGACCTGGAGGATTTTTCTGAAGAACAGTGAGCAGTTTAACTGCTCGGGACAGACGAGGGACTCGTGAAGAACGATCACAAAACGTAAACACGGTCACTGATCATCCAGGTAACGATACACAGTGTTAAGAATCGAGCACATGTAAGCAACTGAACTGGTTCATTTGTGTAAATTCGGTTAGTATTGTGTCCAACAACCAACAGCTAATTATTCCAGTGTCAGAACTGAACACTTTACTTGTTATCGCTTCGACCTTCATCCTAATCTGACCCCGTGTTCTCTCTCTCTTGGAACAGAAGTTTGAGCAGCAGGTTTGTCTGGTAGCACAGCCTTCACCAGCATCCGCAGGGACGACCGACTTCCTGTAACACACTCACGTAATACACGCAGTACTACATGTACTATATTCTCTACCGTAACACACAAACACAGACATAAACACAAAAGACCTGCTTCCACAAACTAAAACTGCATATTCGGAAACGGTTTTTGGAGCAGCTCGGAATGGGCGTGTCTTTCAGTCCAAAAAAGAAAAGACGTCATCGGTATTCACATATACACGCGTACAGCTGCAATCACAATGATTCGACCCCCGGTGCAAATCAGGTTTATTGTCAAAATTCAGACTTTCAGCTGTCTGCGATGAACAAATCAAACAAAAGCGGTTGAGATAGTTCGACACGACGGACGCTTCACGTGGTTTCCCCAAATTCAACTGAAAACACAACTTATAATGGTTTCTCCAGTTTCAAAATTATTCACCCCCCCCTGAATAGAATCCCTCACAGCAGCACAAATATGCAAAACAGTGTGTTTGATTCGTTCGTCGCAAACAGCTGAAAGTCTGTACATTTTGACGATAAACCTGATTCGCACCGGGGGTCGGGTCATTTTGATTGCAGCTATACGTACGTATGTACGGTGTTGTTGAATATGTAAGGACCGTCACCCGGGGCGCTGATGTTACAGGAAACGAATCATTGAAGGCGTTTTGTGATGAAGGCCGGGTCGTACAGTGTAATCGATGCTGCATTCAGCTGCTAACAGTATAATCAATACAAACGCTCTGAAGCAATAAACGGTTCATTTGAACAAATCCATAGAAATGTTTTGTTTACACTGCAGGTCAGACTAAGACTTTCTGTGACAGCTCGATGTTTTATTAGAAAAATTAGGCTACATGACGTTATTTCTGATTCGAACAATATCTGATCTTATTTATGCGCTAAACCTATTTAACCCACATGAACACAGAAGGTAACGGTCGCCCGTACACAGTCAGGTAAAAAAAATAAAAAAAGAAAGAAAGAAAGAAAGAAAGAAAGAAAGAAGGGGTAAATAAAAAATAAATAAAAAATAAGTAAGGGAGGGAGGAAGAAACCAAAATGAAGAAAGGCAGAAAGAAAGAAAGAAAGAAAGAAAGAAAGAAAGAAAGAAAGAAAGAGAAAAGGGTAGAAAGAAAGAAAGAAAGAAAGAAAGAGAAAAGGGTAGAAAGAAAGAAAGAAAGAAAGAAAGAGAAAAGGGTAGAAAGAAAGAAAGGGGATAATATAAAGAAATGTAATTTGAAAGAAAGAAAGAAAAGGACCAGAAGAAAGAAAGAAAGAACAGAAAGAAAGAAAAGGACCAGAAGAAAGAAAGAAAGAACAGAAAGAAAGAAAAGGACAAAGAAAAAGAAAGAAAGGGGATAAAATAAAGAAATGTAATTTGAAAGAAAAGAAAGAAAAGGACAGAAAGAAAGAAAGAAAAGGACAGAAAGAAAGAAAGAAAGAAAGAAAGAAAGGGACAAAGAAAGAAAGAAAAGAAAGGACAGAAAGAAAAAGAAAGAAAGAAAGAAAGAAAGAAAGAAAGAAAGAAAGAAAGAAAGAAAGGGGATAATATAAAGAAATGTAATTTGAAAGAAAGAAAAAACAAAGGGGATAAAATAAAGAAATGTAATTTGAAAGAAAAGAAAGAAAAGGACAGAAAGAAAGAAAAGGACAGAAAGAAAGAAAAGGACAGAAAGAAAGAAAGAAAAGGACAAAGAAAGAAAGAAAAGAAAGGACAGAAAGAAAAAGAAAGAAAGAAAGGGGATAATATAAAGAAATGTAATTTGAAAGAAAAGAAAGAAAAGGACAGAAAGAAAGAAAGAAAGGGGATAATATAAAGAAATGTAATTTGAAAGAAAGAAAAAGAAAAAAGATTAGAAAGAAAGGGGTTAAAAAAGAAATGTCATTTGAAAGAAAGAAAAGTAGTGAGGCAAAGAAAGGGGGAAAGCAGAAATATGAGAACAAAGATAAATACAAAAAAATGGGTAAAAAAAAAAAGTGGAGGAAAAGGAAAATGGAGAGGGGGAAACTTATAACGAGTCGCAGTAGATCTAAGCGAGATCGGTTCACTGAATAGACAGAAGAGATCTGTGTTCTTTACACGCAGAAATACTGTTCCTGAAGTAAACACCCACTGCTTAGAGCCACACAATAGCAACATCTGGGTGAAAATGTAAATAAATGTAAAAAAAAAAAAAAAAAAAGCGGGGAGAAATTCAAGACTTCCTTCATTCTGAAGGCCTGATTAAAGTCACCAAACCCTGTGCTGCCCCCTGCTGGGGAACATCCTGTGTTACAGTAAAGCTCTGGAGCGTGTGATGAAACACTGTACACATGTGGAACAACGTCTATACGTCAAGTTTGACATTAAATTCATTGGCTTTACAGATGTCTGCAACAGCTGTGTGAATATGGGCGGCTTGTTACCAAGGCGACCAGGGCTGTGAAAGGAGGGATCAGAGCAGGGCTCGAGTCGACGGTAACTCAAGCAATCGCTCTTTACAAACGTGTCGAGCAGAAAAGCACTTGAGAACTGTCCAGCGAAGAATCCTACGTGAACAGCATCTTAAACCTCCGGGCCGCTCGTGTCATGTGACCACTGAAATAAATCGCTCTTTGTCTTTTTTCTATACATTGGTATTATTTACTATCACTATAGCATTGTGAACCCACTAATGTTTAATATACTACACAGTAACAGACTCCATCGCATACATCTTAATAAATTTACTCTGCAGGCATCTCTTGTTATTTATTGCTCTTCTGAACTTGATTAACCCAAGAATTAAAGATCTGAAACAAACAAACAAACAAACAAACAAAATTCAGCCATCATGGTTGAAAAGTTTATTTTTGATTGGACCTTCAGCTGTATACTCCAGTCACAGTCATGTTGTGTAATATCGTACTTCTTTTAACAAGCGTTTTTTTTTTTTTTAGTTGTGAAATGTTTGACATCGTTTTAGTCACGGAGATACGGAGGACATCGCGGTTACGAGTTTCTGCGCAAAGGAACGTCGGGTCGTCCACGTTAAAGGAAGCAAACGAAAATCTCGCTTTCTTCTTCGCTTTCCGCGTGCTACGCGGTAAAATTCGGTGCAAGTGTCCGAGCTTAGTGTCTGATAAGCGAAACGGGCTTCTCCCGGTACACACCCGCTCGGAGCGCTGCGGGGACGGGCGGCGAATTATTAGATTTATTTACTCGTTTCGGATAACTACTACGTCGACGTTCGTCCGGTGTCGGTCTCGAGGAAACGCTAAGCGCAGGGGACGTGGAAATAAATAGAGCCGTTTTAGTCTGCGTGTCAGTCGAGCGGGTCTGCGTCCTCGGGTCTTGATTCGGGACGAACGGGGAACGTCGCGGGCGATCTGCGTTAGGAAGCGATCGGTTCTTTCAGCTTTCTCCTCCCCCTGTGTCTGCGCTAATAAAACAACAGCCTTAATAATCAAGCCTTAAGTTAGGAGTGTAAACACTGTTTTCCTTCGACCGCGAGATCAACTATATATAATAATCACCGCCATCATCATCATCATAATGGACGCACGATATTTCTTAAGGCATCGGCACAGACGTAGTTATGCAATAAAATTACGAACCCGTAGAAAACAAACAAACAAACAAACAAAAAAAAAACGTTTTACTATGTACAGATTCATCAAGTGCTACTCCACTAGTGGTCCACGGGGGGAGGTAAGGGAGGGTGTAATATCAGTGTGTGTGTGTGTGTGTGTGTGTGTGTGTGTGTGTGTGTGTGTGTGTGTGTGTGTGTGTGTGTGTGTGTGTGTGTCAGGCCTTCTCGCCACTCTCGTGTCTAAAGTGATAGCGGACAGGAGGGCCGGGCAGATCCTCGTCCCCGTCCGTTTCTGGTGCAAAAGACACAGTGAGGTCGACGTACTTCCTTTCTGCCGAAGGCTTGATCAACTTCTGCATACTATACACAACACACACACGGAGAGAGAGAGAGAGAGAGAGAGAGAGAGAGAGAGAGAGAGAGAGAGAGAGAGAGAGAGAGAGAGACAGAGAGAGAGAGTGAGAGAGAGAGAGAGAGAGAGAGAGAGAGAGAGAGAGAGAGGGAGACAGAGAGAGACAGATAGAGACAGAGAGAGAGAGTGAGAGAGAGAGAGAGAGAGAGAGAGAGAGGGAGACAGAGAGAGACAGATAGAGACAGAGAGAGAGAGTGAGAGAGAGAGTGAGAGTGAGAGAGGGAGAGAGAGACAGACAGACAGAGAGAGAGTTGAGAACTGTGACATGCCATGTTGAAACACAGTGCCTGTAAGGTGTTGGTGTCTTACGCCAGTTTGAGTCTCTTGCTGTGTCCGGGCATGATGGGTACGTAGAGCATCTTCACTCCATGAACCACCATAGTGGGCTCAATACCGTACTTTTCCTGACAACAAAACACAATTTGATTAAATCACCACGACACTGAACAGCGCCGTAGGTCCGCCGGATCACTCCGGAGAGCCAAAAGCGCTTTATTGTAGAGTGCAGCGATTTGCATCCGGAGACGATTCGGTTCATCTGAAGCGAAGGCACCTAATTTGGTCACCTGCCTAGTTCCTATTTCCAGCAAGGTAAATGCCAACACTTGCTTCCTACCGCCGACCGCATCTTATCTAACGGCATCACAGGGCAGCGTAACATTCTCGCTGGAACGTGCTATCTACCCTCTTCTGCATACGTTAGCTGACGGACGGGTTAATGTCATCGTGCCAGAGAAGACGTGGCGGTGTTACTACCGTTCCATGATTAAATACGGTTCTGTGATGCGACTCACCCTGACAGCGCTGATGAAGTCGGACAGGGTGAAGTCTTCATGTCCTACAACGGACCAGCGATCCCAGATGGAGAAGAAGATGTCGTCTCTGACAAAGACAGAGAACGAATGAATGGAGGAATAGGAGGAATACCTTCTACAGAACAGATGTTACAAAGTGTTCTGTACGCATCTCTGTCTCTCTGCTACCTGATCTGCGTCCTTTTGACCCGAGCCGTCTCCGTTAGGACCATGACAGGGATGGCCAGGTTGAAGAAGCAGTTCTTAAATGACTCGAAGCCATAGCCACCCGTGACTTTAATCAGCTCCAACGCCACCTGCAGGTATTAAAGATTCAAAAATAAATAAATGAATGAAAACGCGTCTCGACTGACTGGATATTTGGTGCACCATATTTGAGTCATTTATTTTTCGTTAAACCTCTGCTTGAACAAGTGGTTTAACGGCGACGGGGAGTGGAACCTCTTACCAAGCCGGCGACAGCGGCGGTAGCCGTGGCGATAGCGGGGATGATTTTGCCGGCGATGCGTTTGGTCTGGAGGCGATCGGCGGCTTCGATCGAGTACATGTGTGCTCTCAGGGCTGACGCCGACTCCACGAAATCCATGTGACCGTTCGCGTCGTCGTCTTTCTCGAAAAGCAACGGCGTCATACGCACGCGCTCTGCAGACGAGGCAAAATGGCTGACGTGAGGACATAATACGCGAGGATGCGCTATATCACTAGATTCACTGGCGTGTTGAGCAGCTGGTGTACGATTCATTGTGTGTCGTGATGTTTAAAGCTTTTTGTGTGATGTGTGTGTACCTGGTGTAAAACCAGATGTGATGGCCTCTTCCAGCTCTGATATGGCTTCCCTTTCCTCCTCGCTGCTCACGGTCAGCTTGATCTGTTCAGGCTTCTTAACTGTTTCGTCGGTCTCTATATGCTAACAAACACACACACACACACAATATATATGCGTCACTACACACATACCGAATCTATACTCATATTGTATGTTAGTCTTATAGAATGAATAATAACTATTTGGATAGTGTTTCATTGTGAAAATAACAAAGAAAGCTGAGCAAGTCTACAGCAGGTTTTTTTCCCCCCTGAGCCAGGGTGTTTGCGTCACACACGCGGTCACGTGACCATGAGGGGGCCGCAAACTAAACTAAACTAACAAAAATCTGGGGGTGGGGGGGATGGTTGTTTCAACGTTTTTCTTCCAGACGTCATGTCATCCCGAGAAGCCAATAAACTGATCTAACGGATGGATTCAGAAGCTTTATTAATATCGTATGAGTCACGAGTGGCTACCTTCTCTGCCGGCTTGTACTCCGGAATCTCAACTTCAGCCAAAACGCTTGCCACGGCCTCGTAACTGAGGTTCTGTCGTCAAAACAGATAGAGGCCGAAATAGTCACCAGGATTGACCACACCGGATACGACGTAAAAATTTTACATGTAAATGTTGAAGAAAGAAAAAAAAAAAAAAAAGGGAAAAAAACCTTTTCGGAACACGGGATGTTGTAGATTCCCGCGAACAGCCGAGCCGTGCTGACCACGAAACCGAAGTGCCTAAAGGAGATAAGATTATAGATATGAATAAAACAGATCATATGTTTTCTTCTTTCGTTAAATCTTGGAACATAGATCAGCTTTCACTCACAGCTGGTCTTTGAGATCAAACTCGATAGGGGATGGAGGTCGTTTGGGAGACTGCCAGAACAGACCTGGGGGGGGGCAATAACAAAAAAAACCTTCAATAAAAACCAATCAATCGCTTTCGTGTCTCATTGATATGGAGGACCAAACCTGCAGAAAATGAGAAATAAATAAATAAACAGATAGATAAATAAATGTAATAATAGGAAAATAAATAAATCTCTCAAGCACTGGAGCTACGCAAGGACCTCCCCCTCATTTGCATGTTGCACACGGAAAAAGAAGAAATAAAATGTACATATAGATAAATAGAAAAATTAATGCAAAAAATAAATAAACGAATAAATAAATAAAAGTTAAAAAGAATAAAAATAAATAGAGAAAATAATAAACGAAGGAAAAAAAAAAAGTAGTACAAAAATTAATTTAGGATTAAATTTAATTAAAAATTAATTACATTTGTTTTATCAAGTCATTTATTCCTTTATTTTATTTTCCTATTACAGCATTTATTTATTTCTCTAGCTGTTTATGTTTGATTTCTGCATGTTTGGTCCTCCATACGTTGCTGGCTCTAAGCACATCCCGGGACGCGTGAGAGAGACTTACTGCCGTCTTTCAGTCGTGTATCCAGTGGAAACGAGTGCAGTAGTTGTAGTGCCTGAGACAAAGGAGAAGAAAAAGAAAAGAACAAGTGCATGTTATTAACACTGTAAAAAACACAATACGGTATTAACTCTCTGGTCAAAAGATCTAGTCAAAAAACAAACCCTGAAGCTATCCACAAACCAAGTCTTTTCCAAGCTAGCCCGAATTGGATTTAAAAAAAAAAAACAACAACAAAAAAAAAAATGCAACTCTGGCAACCCTATTGGTTCAACTTGAGGGGGCGTGTCTGAAGTGTCTGATTTCTGCTTGAAATCCTCGCAGCGTTCAGATTTCCGTCGTATCCTTCCGGCAGCGGAACCTGACGTGAGCGTCTGCTCTCGAGATACCACGATTATAAAGAGTAACCATGAACAGTGTCGTTTTAGTGGAGCGTTACTGTAACCGTACCTTCCTCTTGAAGTATTTGTCAAATTTGAGGCGAGCGAGGGCCAGGCAGTGCTCCCAGCGTGTGGGGCGGCGGCTCAACACCTTAATGACTTGGAACGCTCCGTCCAGGCTCTCCCCGGCTTTCATCCGCTACAAAACAAAGCGCGCCACATGGATACGCAAACATCCACACGCATTGAGAAACAGCGGAAACAATAAGATGACGAGCCAAGCAAGACGTTTCGTTTCTCCCTTACCTGCAACACATCTGTAGCCGACACGTGGGTCTGCCAGAACATGTTGAACATGGAGGGCTTGTGAGAGAAGGAGCTTTCGAACTAAACGGGAACCGAATCAAAATGAGAACTCGGCTCAGAACGCACGTCTGCTACAGCGGTGTTTAGTTTGTGTGAGTAAAAGGTTAAAAAGATGGAGTATGTATAAGTTAACACAAGCTACCAATTAGAAATTCTGTGATCGTTATGTTGATTTATTCATTTTTCACTTCCTCTATGCTTCCTGTACATCATTTTAAAATAGTAATGGTTTAATATTACATATTTACATTTAAAAAACTGATCCTGTGTGTGTATGTATATATATATATATATATATATATCTATATATAAAAATACATTTCTAAACTTGGAGGCAGAAGTGAGTCGAAATAAGAATGCAATCATAGAACCCTGTTAAATATAGTATGTGTGTGTGTGTGTGTGTGTGTGTGTGTGTCTGACCTTGTCCCTGGCCCACTGTATGGTGTGCTCGATCACAGCAGGAAAAGACTTTAGAGTGCAGAATGGTATTTCCTCCTCTGGTGGATCTCTCTACACAAATAAAACTCACTCAGCTTTCAAACACAAATATACACTCAATTCACACAACCTACACACACACACACACACACTTACATGGCTGTTATAGGACTCGGTCAGGTTTGGCACAATGACCTCGGTGTGACCTTTCGTCCCCATGGTCCCAGAGTCGAGTAACGCTTTCTGATTGGACACGCTCCGACTGTGAAGGCACAAAGTGACACGCAGTTCCACCGTTGCTTTCCTACGCTCTAAACATGATTCACATCCTAATATTCACCACTCGACGGTGGCTTTTAACGCCGTTTCCTAGGATTATAAAATAATCGGGTCTCTTACCTGTCCACGTATCTCCGAGCCTCCACGTTGTCCAGCGCGGTGATGACCAGACTGACACGTGAATAGAAAGTGTCGCTGAATGTCTCCTCCGTGGCGGGACACACCTTGTGCAGGTTAGCGTCTATGTGGAGCTCGGGATTAATCTCTAACGTGACTGCAGCCGCCGTGATGCTTTTTGGCTTCTACGCAGAGAAAGGCACAAGCAGGTAGGGAGATTAGGAGATAAGTAAGGCAGGGTGATCGATTAAATCATGTAAAAAAAAAAAAAAAAAAAAACACAAAAACAAATAATTGGCAAATTGTGATAAGTATAATACAAATTAAAAGGAACAAAAAATTTTATTTATTTTTTTTTAAAGAAAAACTTAAAAATGAATGAATGAGTATAAGAATAAAAAACACTAATGAATGAATTGACAAAAATAAACAGAAGCAAATGAACGAATGAAAAGCTTAAATGAAGCAAATGAATAAACAAACAAAATATAATACTAGAATATATTACAGTAAAGTATAATACAAATATAAATGGAATATAATAAGAAATGAATGAAAAATCGTCTTAAAAATGAAGAACTAAAATGGAAATTTAATTTCAAAATAAACAAATTAATGAAAATTTACACTTGATTCAGAAATGAGAAATAAACTTCAAAGGAAATGAATGAATGAATGAATTTAAAATTAAAAGTATTTTATGACTGAATGAATGAATGACAATGAATGAAGACTGAATGAACGACTGAATGAATAAATGAATGAATGACTGGCTGAATGAATGGCTGACAATGAACGACTGAATGAACGACTAACTGACAATGAATAACTGAATGAATGAACGACTGACTGAATGACTGAACGACTGACTGACTGACTGAATGAATGACTGAATGAATGGCTGAATGACAACGAATGAACGACTGAATGAACGACTGAATGAATAAATGAATGGCTGAATGAATGGCTGAATGAATGGCTGAATGAATGGCTGACAATGAACGACTAACTGCCAATGAATAACTGAATGAATGAACGACTGTCTGAACGAATGAATGACTGAACGACTGAATGAATGAATGACTGAATTACTGAATGAATGACTGACTGAAGTACCTGTATATGATGAGGTCTGAAGAGAAATTGGCGGTTGAGGTTGGACTTCTCTATAAGATCTGGATCAGTGATGAAAATCTTATGACAAACCACACACAGGAACAGCTCATTAACGACACGTCATCGACACAAGCTTCACTGAATGTTTCGCGCATCCGCTCCACGCTTCGACCTTTGACCCTACCTCCCCTGAGCATCTGGCCAACCCCACCCCGAGCAGTGCAAAATTCTTCAGCATCTCACATCCTATAGCGCCACACCCCACCTGCAGGGGGTAACAAAACAAAAACAATGATCCACACGGATGTAACTAGCTCTGCACAGTCAGCACCTTCTCTAATAATAACAGTTCTCAGCTGGTGTATTCATACAGCCACAAAAATGAACACGGTCCAGTAATCCAGCGGAAACTCATGTGAATGCCTTCGGGTGTGTGTTAATAACGCTCACCATGAAGACTCGAAGCTTGTGTAACTCCAAACAAAAGGACTCGCCGATACAGGCCCTCAAAGCATCGTATCGATCTCCCCTGCAGACACGCAGAAACACAAATCAGCATGTTTGTAAGCGTAAGGAAAGAATGCACATGTCCTTATAAAGTTATATAACAACTCTGAGTGTGATTGGACCCGGAATACACTCGTTCACGGGTTTCTGGAAACAAAAGTACATTAATTCATGCCCCAGTCTAATTCTACACCTATATGTATAATATGTATATATACAGCACATCTTGCTGCTGCTATGTTACAGACATCATCAAATACGTTCATTTAGTGTCTGGATACATTTGTGCCCCCTTGAAGTCTCTACCACCTAGCACCTAAGTGGAAGAAGAAGGAAGAAGCCGAATACCTTCACTGCCACATTGTATATGTATGTGTTCAGGAGGTTGATATTAACTCACCGAGGTGCAAACTCCTCTACAGGAAGAGACTGGAGGGGTTGGACCACTTCTAAAGCATCCAGATAAAACTACACAGAGAGAACAAACAAATAAAAATAAACAAATTATCTCGCATAACACAGCGGCGTCTAGGCGCCTCGACCTTTGACCTACCCACTGTTGAAGCGGCGTGAACTTTCCGGTAAGAGCCTTCAGCACTTCTTGACTGGCGATGCCTCCCACGGCGGCTGCTAGGGGAGAGAGGCAGCCTCTCGCGCAACGCGACACGCACCTCACTAAAGACGGGTTCACGTTCACCTGGCCACGTACAGATGCAAACGTACAGTTATTATTACAGTCGATAAGGAAAAACTTCTACGGGGGGGTGTTGGTGGGGATGGGAGACGAATGGGAGCTCACTTTGTTCTTGAGCGTCTCGTTGACCTCCTCGGCGATCTTCAGCAGGAGATCCGAATCCTGCAAACAGCTACAAGGAGCAGCAACACAATACGGAATGAAACGGAGAAGGTGGAAAAAATAAATAAATAAATGAATGAATGAACGAACGAACATTACCCTATATTCGGCAGTCTGTTGTGTTGTTCCTGGAAGACGTCCAGAGCTATCATGGTGGCGTGGATCTGCAGCGGTGCCTGATGGGAAACACAGTTCCACAGCACCGTGATGAAACAACTACATACTTTCGCTATTATGTATTTTTGTAAAGCAGCACCGGCGCCTCGGAAAGACGCTAGACGTAGTAAACGTCGTTTTATACCTCGGGTTTGCTCAAGTCTGGAATAAGAAGCTGTGGGTCGTGTAACTGCTGTTCCATCGTCTCCTACACACACACACACACACACCACGCATTTAAACAAAACCGAGATCGTTTGTCAGAAGAACGACAGCTGAGGCAGGACATCATCATCATCATCATCATCATCATCATCAACCCGATAAATAAATCGATCAGGATATCACGTACGAAGCTGTAGGTTTTGGGCGTCTTGACGGTTCGAAAGATTCCACCGTGGAGATACGGCTGGAAGGACGACGTATCGCTGATCGCAAAACTGTACGGAGAAATAACTACACACACGCATATAATTAAACCCATCCACATCCTGCTATTCCACATTATAAGAATACATTATTTTGCCCTCTAGCAGGTGGTGTGACATCATTTTTTCTGCATTTAGTAGCATAAGTGTAACTTGGTTGTGTTATTATTGTGAGGAGGTACTTCTGGAATATAAGATAAAAGGACAATAAGGAAACACTAACAGGACAAAAACTAAACCGGAATATACCATTAGGTAATTTTATACGCAGTCAATGAATTAAACAAACTATACATTTCACTACGAATTGATAATGGAGTTTAAATTGTGTGTACCTGTAATTTGGTGTGTAGTGCCGTTGAGCTCGGTCATGCCGTTGATCTCTCGGAAACGCACGCTCTGTCCCGTCTGAAGGCCGTGGGCGCGGCTGTCCATGCACGTCACCACGCCGGGGTTCTCCTGGAACGGGCGGCAAAGCACACGAGACGAGTCACAAAATGGCGCAGGTTACAGAACACGGTCATCGTCGAGTAAAAGCGATTCAGAAGAAGAAAGAGTGCCTCTGATTTATAAAAAAAACAACAACAAAAAAAAAAAAACAAGTCCAATTTTAAACGTTTGGCTCCGACAGCTTCTGGGTAATACCTGGCTGACGTTCTGAATGAAAAGCTCTTTAGGCTCCTCCCCCGTCGGGTCTGACACCTCGAAGCTCTCGCCGAAATCGCAGAACACTCGCGAGCAGATCCCCAGCACGTCACAGCTGATAAACTAACAGGAAACACAATGACAGGTATCCTATCAGTTTCGCCCTCTATCGCCGTGGCGACATCGTGTACTCGCAGTTCGGACAAATCGCGTCCCCCGTCTGTGGGTTTTAATGAATTGCTTCCGTACCTTAATCGGAGGCTGCTGAGAGCGACAGAAACAGTTGATCCTCTTCTGCAAGCGCAGGCTCGTCTCCGTTAGCACGACGCACTGCGGACGGAAAACACACAAACACACCCCCCCATTATGTACACACACACACATATAAATACATATAAATACACACACACACACACACACACACACACACATACATATACATATATATATACATATATATATATATATATATATATATATATATATATATATATATATATACACACACACACATACACATCATGATTATTTATTTGTGTGTGAGAGCCGAGACAAACCTGGTACTTAAGCAGAAAGCTGAGATCAGTGGTGTCGTTCAGGGCCACGCTCGATATGCTGACCTGAACATATGGGTTTAACTCGGCCACCCGGGAATGCACAGCCTCCACCCTGAGAGAGGCAACAGGACGAGAAAGAGGGAGAGAGAGAGAGAGAGAGAGGTGAAACCGTATTGTAGACGTGTTTCTACTCTGATTATCACGACGGCGCATCCTAACGTCAGTGTGCGAAATGCTTAAACCTTTTCTTCCGGCTCTGAACGTCCTCCTCTCG
The DNA here is from genome assembly GCF_001660625.3 of Ictalurus punctatus. Classification (NCBI taxonomy): domain Eukaryota; kingdom Metazoa; phylum Chordata; class Actinopteri; order Siluriformes; family Ictaluridae; genus Ictalurus; species Ictalurus punctatus. The sequence goes on from NC_030444.2 coordinate 2,771,788, forward strand.
GATAAAGAAGTTAGTGCCGAGGTCCCAGACATCGCACTGCTTACTGTCATGCAACGTGACTGTCTGCACACACACACACAGTTTTGTAAAACACTGCACACTCGGCAGCCATTTTAAGCCCCATGAACTACGAAGATCTCTCTTACCTTCACTCCAGCAAGGACGATATTCTTAGCTGTGAGGGGGCAAATACTTTTGTTTAGTCTCTAGGAAAGTTGTAGTAGAAGAGACCTCCGTATAGATCTAACGAGTTTACTCACCTACTTCCACACCCAGAGCCCCCATTCCACTCAAGAATACAGAGGACTGAGCCATCTGTTGCATGGCACTGTCTCCCAGGACATACCGCTGCCGACTACACACACACACACACACACACACACACACACACACACACACACACACACACACAGAGAACACAAATCAGCAGACATTCACTCAACGTTGTCACTGGTTATTTTCCTGTAACAGCAGATTTCAATTCTCACCTGTACAACGAGTCGTCTATCTCCATTGGGTCGGCCATGTTGGATGGGGGGAGAGGGGGCGTCGTCTTCTTGCTACGGACTCTAGTCAGGCTGTGATACGAACAAATATAAATATGATTAGATTACCGCATGTGATACCACTTGCAATATATACAGGTGCATCCTGTTCATTTTATCCCGTAATTTAATTCAAAAAGTAAAACTTTCATATATTATAGATTCGTTACACATAAAGTGAAATATTTCAAGCTTCGATACTTTCGTTTGTTTTAATCTCGATGATTAGGACTTCATGGCAATCAAAAATCTCAAAAGTATTCAAATAAAGAATTTATAATACAGAAATGTCGACCTGAGACGACTCTAATCAGATAATTAACTCAAAAAACCTGTGAAGGTTTCCTGAGGCTTTAATCTCTCAGTCTGGTTCAGTACACAACTACAATCACGGGGAAGATGGAAGTAAACGTTGCGTTTCATTTGGAAATCCAGGTTCCAGAGTCTGGAGGAAGAGTGGAGAGGAACAGAATCCAAGTTGCTTGAAGTCCAGTGTGAAGTTTCCACAGTCAGTGATGATTTGGGTCGCCATGTCATCTGCTGGTGTCGGTCCAGTGTGTTTTCTCGAGTCGAGAGTCGATGCAGCGTCTACCAGGAGATTTTAGAGCACTTCATGCTTCCATCTGCTGACGAGCTTTATGGAGATGCTGATTTCCTTTTCCAGCAGGACTCGGCACCTGCCCACAGTGCCAAAACTTCTAGTAACTGGTTTGCTGATCGTGGTATTACGGTGCTTGATCGGCCAGACGACTCGCCTGACCCGAACCCCATAGAGAATCTACGAGAGACACCAGACCCGACAATACAGACGAGCTGAAGACCGCTCTCAAAGCAACCTGGGCTTCCAGAACACCTCAGCAGTGCCACAGGCTGATCGCCTCCATGCAACGCCGCATCGATGCAGTCATTCATGCAAAAGGATTAAATCCCCGAACGAGTATCAGCGCATAAATGAACATACTTTTCATCAGGTCGACATTTCTGTATTATAAATTCTTCATTCTAATATTTTGAGATACTGGATTTTTGATTTCCATGAGCTGTAAGCCGTAATCATCGAGATTAAACCAATAAAAAGGCTTGAAATATTTCACTTGACGTATAATGAATCTAGAATGTACAAACGTTGCACTTTTTGAATGAAACTACTGGGGGGAAAAAACTAACTTTAATACAATTTTCTAATTTTTTAAGATGCACCTGTATACCTTTGGAAAGAAAGATCACAGAGAGGTTTATATTCTTGTTTCCTTTTGGATTGTGTGTTTTTAAATTGATTTAATACCGTGACACCGTGATCTTTTTTTTTTTTTTTTTTTTTTTTGGCGATACCGGTCATACCGTCACACCCCGAAACAAGACGATAATTAAATCCCACTGTGTGCACTTCTGAGTTTGGACACATTAATAATTCTTCCAGCTAGTTTGCTAGCTAGTATGTCCACTCACTTTTAGTTCCAGGAAAAGTGAGAAAACATTCCTAATTATATTGGGCTTAAACTTAAATATGAAAACATTTCGACGGGACATTTTTTTTTCCCCAGGTCACTTCATTGAGCTAGCCACGGCTAACTGACTCATATCTAGATCCTTAGTCATATCCCACCCGTTTAGCGACAAGTCCCGAGCCTCGCGCTCTGATTGGTGCGTTCTTTACGCTCCCACGCAACTGATTTGACAGCTGAGTGCACGCTCGTGCCAATAACCTACCAACCAATCATAAAGCTGAGGGGCGGGATTTAACAGAATGCAGGTGTGATGAAAAGCCGCTTACTCAGAGCGTCATTAGCTTAACAGGCTAGCGTTCACACATTACCAGCCCCGGGTGTTGTTCATTAGGAAAGCGAGTAGCTGCCTCTGTCTGCAGCTGTTACCGGAAGTAGAGGAGAGTCGGAAATATTTATACTGACGATTAAAAAAAAGCAAAACAACAAATAAATGAGTTTAGAATGAGTTGACGTTACCTGTCAGTGTGCGCGAGGGACCCAAAAAAAAACCGTCTTCTTCTTCTACGGTTCGTTCATTCGGTGGTACGAGCTGAAAGCGCGTCACTGCGCCATCTGCTGGCCCGGAGGAGCGAGGAAAAAATACAAACTACAAAAAAAAATAAACATTTAAGGCGTTTCTTGAGGTAAATACTGAACTGCATACAAAAAAGGACTGGGGTGATAGAGGGGTGAGACAGGAAAGGGGAGAGGAAAGGAAGTAAGGAAGGAAAAAGATAATGGGGAAAGGAAAGAAAGAAGGGAATGGGAAAGGAAAGCAATAAGGAAAGATGAAAGGAAAGAAAGAAGAGGAAAAGAAAGAAAAAAGATAAGGCATGAGGAAAGGAAAGCAATAAGGAAAGATGAAAGGAAAGAAAGAAGAGGAAAGGAAATATTAGATTAAGAGAGTAATAATAATAATAATAATAATAATAATAATAATAAAAGAAAGACACAAACAGGGCATTGACTTGAGCAATGGTTCTCAAAGTGTGGTCCAAGGATCCTTTCTGGGGTTTTTTGTTTGTTTGTTTATTTATTTATTTCTTGTTACACCACATTCACCTTTGCCGGGTAAAAGACACATAGTAAAAATGCTGAGTGCACTTTGCTACCTTTATTTCCGAGAGTGTACAGTTAAGCAAATCCCTGGATGCAAAAAAAAAAAAAAAAAAGAAAAAAGGCTGGATAAAGGAGAGAAGAAAGAAAGAAAAACGAAAAGAATATGGTTATCTGACAGTCGGCTGATCCTCGCCTGGAAAACAAAATAAAACTGATTTTTAAAAAAACTCAAAGAAGCAGAGCGTTTCCGTCCGTTTACTGACGTCACGCTTAGATTTAGGTGTAGAAATAGCCTTAATTAGCTATATTATTGTTATTATTATTACATCACAACACGGAAGGTCCTCATAAGGATAGCAAGACATAAGTGTGTGTGTGTGTGTGTGTGTGTGTGTGTGAGTTTACGTGTCCTTGTTTGTCAGATCAGTCAAACATTCACCTCACATGATGACCTCCGATAACACAGATGCGAGTTGTGTTTGTGTAATGTTTATTTTCTGGGCGCTTGTTTTGTTTTGTTTTGATGTTATTAACATTGAGGTGCAGTTTACAAGATCAAATGCACCTTCAGCGTGTGATCACGTTACTTCTATAATCACACGTGATAAATGGGTTGTTGTTTTTTTTCTAGATCACATGTCCCAAATGTTTCCCCGGTCTCTTTCTACAGGTATGAAACAACGTGCCCTGTACTCAACTCCGGCTTATATCTGATCGAGAGCTGTTTTTGTTGTCTATCCTTAGCTCATATTGGCCCAAAGCACTGAGCGCCTGTCACCTCCCCTCCGTCAGCTCCTGTCCAAAAACAACACACACTCCCCCTGAATTTCAGTCAGGTTCCAAAGTCCGCCGTGTGCGTAAAGTGTAAAGGCGACTCCGGCGGCGGGGGGTTTGTGTGTTTCGGTGTATTTTAGAGCGTTCACGATGTGGTGTAGCAGAGCAGCGGTTCGGCAGGTTGCGCTCGGGCTCAGAGGTACGCGGCGTACCATGGCCACGTTACCGCGTGTGTACGTCACCCGTAAAGTGCCGAAGCAGGGACTGGACATCCTGCGCACATCTGCACAGTGAGTTTTGCCGTCTCCTCGGGTTACGAAACACCGACATCAAGCTCAGATCTGACCCACATCTCACGTGTCTCCGACGTGGCCGGTGTGGATCAAAATGGAACCGAGTGATGTCAATTCGCTTTTTAAAAAAAAAAAAAAAAAAAAAAAAAAAAGGGGGTTCTTTGTGTACTTAGAGGTTCTCAGCATCCGAAAAGGATTCTATTATGCAGATAGAAAGACGCTTTTTTAGGGTTCCTCGTAGAGCCTTTAAAGCAGTGGTCACCGACCGTGTTTCTGGAGATCTACCTTCCTGAAGACTTTAGCTCCAACCGTAACCGTGCCACCGGACCTTTCTATGATCTAACTTAAGAAGTTCTCGATCATCTAAAAAAAGGTGCGTTCGATTTTGGTCGGAGATGAAACCTGCGAGGAAGGTAGATCTCAACGAAGAGGGTCCACCACTAAATTATACTCCAGGATAGATACCTAGAGCGATCTCGCCATTTCGACCTCTTCCGTCTTTCCTCATTCCCAGAGTGCAGATCGACCTTTGGGACTCGGACGACCCCGTCCCACGACAGGAGCTGCTGCAGAAGGTGAAAGGTTGCGCCGGACTGCTCTGCGTCCTCACCGAGAAGATCGACGCGGAGTTGTTGGACGCCGCAGGTCTGACGCTAAATCACCCGGCCGATCTCGACGCTCTACGGGGCGGAAAAGTCGCACGGCTGAAACGTGTTTTGTTTTGTTGTGTGCAGGTCCGAACCTAAAGGTGGTCAGCACCATGTCGGTCGGGTTCGATCATCTTTCACTGGACGAGCTGAAGAAAAGGTCGGTTCGTTCGTGTGCGGTTTTACGAACCGGATGACGGCGATGATATCTGTATTCATTTATATGTTGTTGATAGACGTGTTCTGGACATGCTTCATGGACATCATCCAAAATTAGATGGTATAACGGCTGCCGTGTTTGTCTTGTGTGTGTGTGTGTGTTTAGGGGAATCCGTATAGGATACACTCCAGAAGTGTTGACTGACGCAGTAGCCGAGCTGACTGTTGCCCTTCTCCTCGCTACGTCACGAAGACTTATCGAGGCTACGCATGAAGCCAAAACGTACTCTCTCTCTCTCTCACACACACAAGATTACACAAGAAACCTAAACAGTTGGCAAGACTTTACAAATACGTAAAGTAGTCATGGATCAAACACGGGACAGGTGAACACAGTCAGTAACAGACCAATCACAGGAGAGTCAATCTGTATAGTAACAACTTCAACATGAATGCGTTTACTAGTTTGATGCCTTCTGTAAGGTGATGGTTGTTTAGCATTTTTGGAATGAGTCTCCAGTGCTAGTCAGCGTTCAGTTTCTCAGACGCTCGTGTGAGTGTGTGTGTGTGTGTGTGTGTAGTGGTGGCTGGGGAACATGGAGAACTCTGTGGTTGTGTGGTTACGAGTTAGCCAACAGTACGGTCGGCATCCTTGGACTCGGAAGGATCGGTGAGTCGTCTCTTATTCAAGCACACCCTCGCAGGCCACTTTAATAGGAACACCTGCTCATTCGTGCTAGTATGCGTGAGCCAATCATGCGGCAGCGGAGCATTGCATAAAAGCATGTAGATATAGCGAGTGATACTAGCACGCTTTATTAATAAAGAGTGTAACGTGTGTGTGTGTGTGTGTGTCAGGAGTGGCCATCGCTGAGCGTCTCAAGCCTTTTAAGGTGAAAAAATTCATCTACACGGATGTGGCGCCGAGACCGGAGCTGGCTGAGGCCATCCAGGCGGAGTACGGTAAACAGAGTCTTCGGATCTTCGTTCTTAGTTCAATTTGACGCCGTTGATTGAAATTCACCAAGATGGTGGGAGTAGGTTGTATTTAGTCAGACAGACATACCTGATCCAGATCCAGATCCGGGTAATTAGGTAGTGAACAAGACCAGTCCTTAAATTGGGACTCCCATTTTCGTGACACTGACGCGCGCGTGTGTGTTTGTAGTGTCCATGGACGAGTTGGCCAGACAGTCTGATTTCCTGGCGGTGTGCTGTGCTCTGACTCCGGAGACTCAGGGCGTCTGCAACAAGAAGCTTTTCGCTAAGATGAAGAACACGTCCATTTTCATCAACACCAGCAGGTACGTGACAGGAAAACACTCCACTTCTCAAAGTACGCACACGGTTGACACTTTTGTAAATCTGATGTGAGTTCTGAGTTCAGTTTGGTCGATAAAAAACAGAGGAAATATGGTAATCGAGGCTGTGTGTGTGTGTGTGTGTGTGTGTGTGTGTGTAACAGAGGAGGTGTGGTGAACCAGGAGGACCTGTATACAGCGCTATCTTCAGGCCAGATCGCTGGAGCTGGACTGGACGTCACCACGCCGGAACCCTTACCCACTAACCACCCGCTCTTCACACTCAAAAACTGCGGTGAGCTCCAGCGTGTGTGTGTGTGTGTGTGTGTGTGTGTGTGTGTGTGTGTGTGAGACTATGATCACCTGCGTAATGCTTCAGACGATGATGTAGACGATGCCTCTAAACGTTTCATGCACGGTGTGTGATCACAGTCTTGCTCTGTGTGTGTGTTAATGTGTTCAGTGATCCTGCCACACATCGCCAGCGCTTCGTACACTACTCGGAACGCCATGTCTGCTCTCGCCGCCAACAACCTGCTCGCCGGACTCAGAGGAGAAGCCATGCCGAAGGAACTTCGGCTCTAGAACCTGATTCCGAACTCACTGCTGAAACTGTAGAGGAATTAATAAACGGATCATTTTAACTACACGGACATCATCGCAGTGAAACTAGAACCTAAAGATGAATGTGTGTGTAATGGTTTTGTGAGCAGATCCTGTGATGTCACTTACGAGTATCGTTAACTAGCAGC
>NC_030444.2:2783804-2818804 GCF_001660625.3 Ictalurus punctatus
AAAAGGAGAACTCGAGTGCAGAGAGGGGCTACAAAAGTCCCCGACGGGGTCGTGCGAGAGAGTTTGGACACGGATGACGAAACCAGGGAAGGATTTTAAGATTTTGTGTACAAAAGGCGCTCAAATAACAAATCGTGCTCTGGTGTGCGGAGTATAAGTTACAGACGTTTCACCTAACGGAACGACGGCACGTACATGTCTTAAGACGGGTCTCTAGGAAGTGCGTGCTTGTTCATACTTCCTCTGTGACTCTCGAGAGATACCATGCGTCTGTACTGTGTGTCAGAGAGAGTGTGAGTTTCAGCGCGCCTCGGAGGTCCTCGGAGTGCCTCGTCGATCCGGCGCAACTTGAGCCTCGGTGCGTAAAATAAGTAAACGAACAAATCTGCATCGCTGTATTTGATGGGAATAAGAGCCTGTCCCATGTCCCGGCTGAAACAAGAACAGGCTTCGACCAGATAACAGCCAATACTTTGACTGATATTTCTACTTTAAGAAAACAAACACATATTTGACCAAAACTGTGAGGTCTTTATTGTGTTTTCGGAAAAAAACAAATCAACGTAACTGAAGATGAAACGCTACTAAGGAGTGATTTCCTCACACAGTGAACGTCACGTGTTTTTGCGAAGAGAAACCGGCTGCTGAAACGGCCCCGATGCACCTCCTCGACACAGAGAGCAGAGTTTTCACTTTCTGTGTAGAGCGGAACGGGGTGAATCAGGGATTATTTCCTCACGCTAACATCGGCGAACGGAGATCAGCTGAACGACGAGCTCCGTGTTCTTTTCTTTCGGTATGAGCACGGTTTCACGAGAAGTAATTCTTTCTTCTCAGAAACAGACAGAACAATGGCGCAACGCACAACTCGTTTTTTTTTTTTAGTCTCGATCTTGACTTGATCTCGGCTCGTCCTGATCTTGGACTTAACGACGTCGCTCTTGACTAAAGCCCTAGACGTAAAGAACGGGGGAAAAAAGAAGAAGAGATTAACAGTCTAGCTTGAATCCTGAAGCCTCTTCATCAAGCGATGACTCCAGGACGATCCTCCTGTTTTTCCTTGTGTTTAGAGGTCGACCGATAGTGGATTTTTACCGATACCGATAACTAAGTCGGGCGGTACCTGCCGATAAACAATCAATCAACCGATACTGAATGCAAACGTAACACTCGAAGTAAAATATCGTTGGACTTCATTACAAATAAAACAGTACTGACTGTACAGTGAAAATGTATTCTACTTTTTTTTTTAATGAAATAAATATATATTAACTATTAATAAATATTCAACTAAATAAAAGATATACATCCAAACTGAACCAAAAAGTAACACTCCAAATAACAAATAAAAATAGAGACATCCAAAATGAATAAAAAACAAAAAACACTTCAAATAACACAACAAACTTTACCAGTGATGGTTTTTATTTCGCCTCTAGAGGTCACTCTCGAACCTCAAAATGAGTGAAGAAATGAGTGAGAGATCCCTTAACGCGTTTTTGCCTCGAAATCCTTCGAGATGACAGAAAAGGAAGAAGAATATCATGTAATATTTCTGCATAGGAATCGTTTAGACTCGGATACGGTGTACATATGCGCTTGCGTTTAAGGGTTATGCGGTCAGGTGCAGGTATACGCCATGGTGGAATACGCGTAGACGTTCAGTACGTTACACTTAAGACCTACCTGGTCACTGCCCTCGGCCTGCGACGTGACATCACTGGTCTCGTCTGCAGGTTCAGGTGAGCTGATCGGCTCGCTCTTCACCACCACCTGCATACGCTGTGCTTCTTCATCATCTCCACCTTTCACGTGTACACCAACGCCATCTGGATATTCCTCCTTCCGTGGCAGAAGCAGAGGCTCCGCCCTGCTCCCTCTGCCGCCGTCCGATTGGCTGGGCAGCTGCACGTCCTCTTGTGCCACTGCCCTTCTGTACTCGTCTCGCTCGTCCGCCCCGATCACCACCACGTCCAGTTTGGAATCCTCATCTATGGTTTTGCTATGCGAGTCCGGGGACAGAAGCTCCTCCCCTCTAGCTCCTCCCTCCCCACAATCCTCCCCGATGCCCTGGGCTTGTGAAGTGAGGCGCGGCCTCTGCCGTGGGCTCTCCGCCTCTGAGCGAATCAGAGAAAACGACTGCTTGCGCTTCTGCAAGCGGCGTTGTGGGTAGAAAGAGTCACGCTGGTCTAACAGTCCACTTCCCGAAACCGACCCCGCCCCTCGACCGGCCGCGCTCCCTTCCTCCTCGGTTTCCTCGTTGAGGGCGGAGCTGACCACGCTTAAGCCGAGCTGCTGCAGGAGGAACGATCGCTGGAGACGTGCGTTAGACCCGTTGTTCATCTGCTGCTGCTGCTCAACACGCTGACTCCCGCGCTCGCGAAGGGGAGACTTCGGCAAAGTCCGAGTGTTCAGGTAATGCTTACAAGCTTTCACTACTGCGTTTAAATGCAAATGAGACGCAGCCAGTAACACGTCCATGACGTTGCTCTCTCCCAGCGTCAGCGTGGAAGTGTACATCATGTCCACGAGCACCGAGAACGCCTCGGCCGTCACCACCTCCGAATCCAGCCGGATTACGCTCAAGCTACCGTCCCCCTCGGAGACGCTAAAGAGCGCGCGGAAGTGCGTACTGCATGCGGCCAGGACGGCACGGTGAGCTTTAAAATGCCGGCTGCCCACCACGATCACGCAATCACACAGCTGCCCGTGGACACGCTGGTAGTTCAGCTGCTGGAAGATCTGCTCAAAGTGTCCCGGGAAGTCCATGACCTGAGGAAGATAAACAGCAGATTACGTGACAATTGTGTCATATTATTATTTTTTTTACAAATCAGGAAGCTTCCCCTGAAACAACCAGAGTTAAACGGGTATCCCAGAGTCCACCAGTTATATATATATAAATGTTTACTGGAATTACGCACAAGTCAACATTATACAATATAATGACTTCTAGTACCGTTATATATTCTCTTCGTCATACTTGACTGCTTCTAACCTAAGCGGAAATTAAAATTAATGATAACACATGGACTAAGGAATAAAACATTTAGTCTTATGCTGTTATGGGAAAATAATCAACCATGAACATATACATACATATATCTATATTTATATATACACACACACACACACACACACACACACACACACACATATATATGTTAGTGACTCCTATACTACATTTCAGGTGTAACTACAAATTTACAACCTATATTTAGTCGCAGAACCATGCACTAATTGATAAATGATACTTTATATATTTTTCCTGAGGTAACTAGCACCCTGGCTAACACGTCTAGAGGTCTGCAGGTTACCTAGCAACCTATGCTTCAACACAGGCTAGTTAGCTAGCTAACCTCACTGTCCTACCTCACTAACCTAGCTAGCAAACCTGTGTGCTGTTCTTTATTTGTGCGAAACCGAGCTCTAAATTGCTTTAAACAAGTTTACCTTTGCGTGTACACAATAAACCACCTCGGTGCAGCTAGTCAGTTAGTTAATTAATTAGCCGACATTAGTTAGTCTGCTAGCTGGTGAAGTTGTCGGACCTTCAGTCGCCACTGAGAAGACAAAGCAGTCGATTACGTTAACAAATAAACGCTGTTGAAGAACAGGAAACTAAATCATTCTTTCATGTTCTAGCTTATTCTAGGTGTAGCTAAAACGCCGAATACAATACAGACAATAATATCCCATCGTGCGCTAACAGTTAGCTAGGTAGCTACCGGCCATTTCTCATTAGCCAATGAGTCGACTCTTTGAACCGGATCTTTTGGGTCAGCCGACTCGCATTCATTTGTTCCCTCCATCCATTTTATACACCGCTTATCCTTCAGGGTTGTGGGGAGCCTGGAGGCTATCCCAGGGAGCATGGGGTACAAGGTGGGGTACACCCTGGACGGGGTGCCAATCCATCGCAGGGCACAATCACACACACACATTCACAGAATCTGACAGCAAATCAATCAAACAGGAAGTGAGTGCTGTATCTCAGCAAAGACTTTGCACACTGACGCAAAACTTGGTAAGCAGCTTCAGGACCATGACCTGAGGCTATGCAACCAATTTCATGCCAGCACCACTTACTGGTCAAATATTACAGTGACATGCCACAAACGCCTCCATCATCTTGAGACCTGTTGCCATTCTAGCCATTTCTAGCCATCTATGATATTATACAGACAACACGTGACTGACAGAGTTTAATATCAAACAGCATTTTAATGAGCAATTTTCAATAATAAAAAAACAAAACAGTATAAGACAGATATATTCTAGTTTGATAATCTATAAGATAAGTTTGGTGCAGGTACTTGCACAAGGGGGGGGGGGGACTTGACTGATGAGAAAAAAAAATCACTTAAGATGTTTTTAAATTGCAAGAAGAAAAAAAATTCATGTCGCATAATTAGCGGCAGCTGCAGCAGCAATGCCACCCTGCTGCCCATTTGTTCATCTAGATCTTTCCTCCTACAGTCAGAGAATTGCCCCACTGTCCGTCGTCAAAACATACACATCATGAGTGAAACTACAAATCACTCTCGAATTCCTTTGCTTAAAAGTTATGGCTCTGCTTTCATGTGATTGTAGCTGGTCTGTGAGAATACAGCTCACTGAGTCTGGGTTCTTGGCACTGAAAATGCTTTCTTGAGGTAACTATCACGCTGGCTAGCAGGTTACCTAGCAACCAACACTACAAGATGGGCTAACCATAGCAACATTCTGAACACGTTACAATATTATCAAATAATTTGAGTTTCTGTTAGTCATGAGCTAAGTCCCATTATGTCTGACTGCACAGTGCACTAATAGTTAATGTGCTATAACCTGAGTCGACTCTTTGAAACGACTCTTTTTGGGTGAGCGATAGGAGTCGACTCACATACCCGAAGAACCGCATTATGGTTTTACTGAAGATTCATTAGTACTTTGTAGTACATTTGTTAGTACAGTGCATCAAGTCATTAAGTAGCTACTTGCTTGGTACAACATAACTATCAAAAGGCGGCTCATCCGTAATAAACACACGCAGACCACTTTATTAGGAACACTTGTACGCTTACCCCTTATCCAATCAATCAGCCAATCATGCAGTGGTCAGCAGAAGACCACATCCAGTTCTCGGCTGACCGACATGGAACCCGATGTGGTCGTCAGCTGTTACAGTTCGTCTGCCTTAAACGTCAACATCCTCTACGCTCAGAGATGCTTTTCTGCTCACGCCGGTTGTAGAGAGAGGTTATGAGTTACTGTAGCCTTTCTGTCAGATCAAAACAGTCTGGCCATTCCATTCTCCTCTGACCTCCCTCATCAAAAAGGCTCTCCACCCAGAGAACTGTCTCTAACTAGATGTTTTTGGTTTTCGCACCATTCTGTGTAAGCGCTAGAGACTGTCGTGTGCGAAAAGATCAGCAAATTCTAAAAGCTCAAACCAGACAGCAACCATGCCACCGTCAAAGTCACCGAGATTTATACATTGTGCTGCTTGCACGATTGGCTGATCGGATAATTGCCAGACTGTGCAGTGATACAGGTGCGGGTGGTGAGTGTATATTCCATCATAGTCAGTTCTCCGTCCACTCCAGGGCGAAAGTATACACTTTTAATTAAAAAGGAATTTTATTTCTCGAGGAACAGATGAGAGAAACCATTTGATGATTGAGAGACACAGCCTGTGATGCAGATGATGTCTGAACACAGGGGCATGACAACAGGGTCTGTAATATTTGCCTCCGGACCTATTACTAACACCAGAGCAGAAGGAATTTGCAAAGTGAAGCATACGTGACATTTTTCAGGAAGAAAAGAAAAGAAAAAAAAAAACCAGACCAATTAAAAAGACCAATAAAAATCAGTAAAAATCTCAACACTGCATTTCTAACACATGACATTCGATCCAAACAGAAGAAATCTAACAGCAGCAACGTAGATCTGAACAAGGTCCTTTTTTTTTTTGCCTTTTAAAACCCAAGATGCGCACATATAAAAACTCATTAGCTGTCTGTCATATTCACTGTATGATCTGGATCCTTTCAAAATAACGAAAACAAATGGAACAAGGCAACAATATGCTGGTCCGTTAAAAAAATATATCAGCTCTGTGGCATCATTTGTATTTAAAAAAACAAACAAAACAAAAACGCAACACAGTAAAAATGTGAATTTATCGTGGAGGAAACCCGCGGTGAGGTGCACCACGCCCCCTGAACCCGCCCCGCTCTCCTCGAAAATTGGGTCGGTTCCTGTCGCGCCCGCGTTCACCTCGCCCACCTGCCACTCCACCTCGGCCCCCTCGGGGAGCCCCTCTGCACCCCTCGGGCTTAGGGGGCGGGGATTTGGGGCGGAGCCTTTCAATGTCCTCTGTGCAGCCTGAGAGATAGGAGCTGGAGAAGTGGGAGGAGTATGCTTCAGCGTTGAAGTTGCTGTTGGTCAGCGTGGGTCCGACAGTTAACCAGCCTGGAAAATCACACACACACACACACACACACACACACACACACACACACACACCCCAAAACCCATAAATATCACTTTGTAAACACCTTCCTTAGTACTTACGAGACATGATGACAACAGTTCGGAAAGAGAAAACTGTCTCTCTGTGTGTGTGTGTGTGTGAGAGAGAGAGAAAGAGAGAGAGACCAAGACAGAGACCTGGCCTGATAGTACTGTCTCGCCCAAACAGATGGAGACGCCTGAGTCCGAGGCAGAAGTGCTCGATGATGTGGAAAATCTCCACAGGCTTCTCGATGTTGCCCATCTCAGGCTCCTCTGTGATGATCAGGTCGATGTCCACGTTGGCGTGGATGAATTCGCCGTCTGTGCTGCGCCGAACCGTGCCCTTAATACCCATCAGGCAGTGCTCCTGAAACACACACACAACATTTATGTAAATTTTAGGTTGAAGAAAAACAAGATGAATAATATCACTAATCAAGCACGCACACTTTAATTATCACCTCTTGCAGAAAGCCTGCAATAAACCTTCTCTATTTTGATGATGATGATGATGATGATAAAAAAAAAAAAAACCCTAACAGGTTTAATTCCCTTCTTCTTACCTTCGTCCTCTGAAACACTGCTTTGGGGTCCAGCGTTTTGGTCTTTCCCGGGTTGTCCTTGTTGGTCTTGATCCAACAGATGTCCTCACATCTCCTGAACCCCCATTTCCTCAAACACTGCGTAGCGAACGCACTGATTACACACCTTTACTTAAGAGACCATATATATTTAAAAAAAAAAAAAAAAGAAGAAAAAAAAGACAGCTACAGATATTGTGCACGTCTAATCTAATTATGTCTGCAGTGTAAACACACAATAAACCCCGAGAGTACTAAAATGCTACGAAGCCCAGATTGTGACCGTCGTTACCGGATTAACAGCAGACATTCTTTAAACGTGAGTCTTACCATCCTGCCGAGATCGAGCCCCTCCCCCGAGCCGCACCAGAGAAAGACGAAAGAACGCAGTGCCGAGATCTCGTCGATCTCCAGCTTCATGATCTAGGACAGAGACGGAGAGACGCAGTGTTCGCTTCTCGAATCCGATTCGACAAAACGTGTCGGTTAGTTTTCCGTAACCGCGGCTCTTACGGATGTAATTCGAGTCGTTAGATGCGGGTTTACGATACCGAAAGAGAAAAGCGTTCAGCACTCACATCGTCCCAGGTCCAGAAGCGTTCGCTGGCGATGATGCCCGACTCTCTGTAATACTCTTCTAGCGGAGGCTCCAGCAGGATCACGTCAAATTTACACTTCAGGTCTCTCAGATCAAAGTTCTCCGGGTCGGCCTGCAGGTACCTGAAAACATCCGAACACGTGCAATGTGCAATATACTGTCGCATGGCTGTCTTGGAAAACGAACGTACGTTAAAAAAAATAATTTTAAAAAACAGTGTCCGGTGTTTACATGGGTGGTGTGTTTGTAGTGGAGATGAGCTCGTCTTTGAGCCGGATGAGCTCTCGGAGTTTGGGGTACTCCTCGAATCGGTCAGCCAAACCTGTAACACAAGACACCAAAAACAACCCGTTACGTTTATTTATTTTTAAAAAGGCTGGACGTTTTCCTCAGACTTTAAAGCAAAACACAAACACGTCAGCTTCCTCCTTCCTTTATATTTCTCTCGGTTCCCATCCTCACTCGCTCTATTAAGCGACCGTTAACTCCACCATACGCGTACGGTCGTGTTCATTCTGACCTAGATCCTGAGAAGATCTTCCGTAGTAGAGAAGACGAGACACTCACCCACGTCTCTGATGAAGTTCTGCGGTCGGTGTCCCGTGTCCACGAAATGCTGGCAGTAGTCGTTATGAGGGTTTAAACTCTGCGTCCCCTAATCGGTATAATAATAAAAAACGAGAATTAAAGAACTGCTTCGGGGGAAGAAAAAAAATAAAATAAACAAACACTTCCAAGATAATGATTTAAATGGAGAGGATGGATACACAGAACGCAATCTGAAGAAGATTTTAGATTACGAATCGGTATGGAGTGAATCTCTTAGGAGCGTGCTGTTCCAGGAAAATACTCACTGACGTGGTGGTGTGATGAGACACGAAGCGGAGCTAATTATTATCCGATAACACTAGAAGTGCCGGTAATTACGTCACGTCGTTTGATTACACACGCACAGAGTTAGGTCCATAAGTATTTGGACAGTGGACGCAATGTTCGTCGTTTTTGCCTCTGTACACCACCGCGATGGATTTGAAATGAAGCGATCGAAACGTGATCGAAGCGTGTAGGACGTTCAGCTTGAATGCAAGGGCTTTAACAAAAACATCGCGTTTAGGAATTTCAGCCTTTTATTATTATTTTTATTTGTTTATTTATTTATTTTTTTACAGAGTCCTTCCATTTTCACAGGCTGAAAAGTAATCGGACAAACTAACAATTATTTTTTTTAAATATTTGGATGCAAATCCTTCGCGTGAACGACTGCCTGAAGTCCGGAACCCATAGACGTCACCAAATGCCGAGTCTCCTACCTTTAGATGCTTTGCCAGGCTTTTACTGTAGCTGCCTTCAGTTGCTGCTTGTTTGTGGATCTTTCTGCCTTCAGGTTTGTGCTCGGAAAGAGAAGATTGGGTCGAGGGCATCGGACATCTAAGGACGTTTCATTTCTTGGGCTGCTTCTGCGGTACGTTTTGGGTCGTTATCCATCCGTACTGTGAAGAGTCGTCCTATCAGTTTTGCAGCACTTGACTGAATCTGAGCAGAAATTATAGCTCTGTACGCTTCAGAATGCATCCTGCTACTTCTTTCAGTACTTCTATCATGACCCAGTTCCACTGGCAGCCATACATGCCCATGCCATAACACTTCCTCCACATGTTTGACAGATGAAGTGGCTCACGAGCCTTTCCTTTCCGCCTCCATACTCTTCTCTTCACATCATTCTGGTACAAGTTAATCTTTCCTTAGAACTGGACAGCGTTCAAGAAACTCTGCGATCATCCACTATAGCTGTGTTCGGTGATCCTCCAGGCCTTTTGGCGCTGCTGTCTGATTTTTTGTTTGTTTGTTTTCCAGCCTAAAGATGGCCTGCATCAACACGTCTTTGGAGCGCATATTGAGAGTTCCCATGAACGGCTACCAAACGCAAATTCAACACTTGAACTCAACTCGAGACCTTTTATCTCCTGAATCTGTCATGAAATAACAAGGAAACAGGCCACACCTTGCCATCAAACCACTTCTCGGTCAACTGTCCGATTACTTTTGAGCCTGTGAAAATGGAGTTCTGCTGTAGGAAAAAAAAAAACCCGGCTGTAGTTCCTGCATCATTTCAAATCTGCCGTGGTGATGAAACAAAATGATTAAAATTGCGTCGCTGTCCGAATACTTACGGACCCGGCTGTATTTACTTCAACGAAATGTTTGCGGCGTGATATGGAGCTAATTAATTAGCTAACTGATTCTCAGCGAGTATAAATCCAGAAAAGAAAGCCACCTTAAGAAACGTGCTGGAGTCCTTGTAGACCTCTTCGAACGGCCCGCTGTCCTCCTGCTGCTGAGGCTCGGCGTCCTCCTGTAACACATCCCCCATCTGTTACCACGGTGTTCTACGTTACAACCGCTTTGATCTGGTCTGAGATCAGTACCACTCACTCTCTGCTCCTCCATGTCCTCGTCGGGGTCCTCGCCCTCGTTCTGGCATTTCCTTTTGGAGCCGGACGCTGTCGTGTCGAACGACGATCTGCAGAGCCGCAAAGCCGAGAACAATTAATATATGATATAACAGGAGCTCGGACTTGGGTTCTGGCTTGTTCTAATGCATTATTATTATTATTATTATTATTATTTCAGCAACACCGTATCTGAAAGAACATCTACATAATCTAAAAATAATAAACAGATTTAAAAAAAAAAAAAAAAAAACCAACAACAACATGCTGTTATTTAACAGAGACATCTAATCATTGATACAGTTGACATGAAATTCAAGAGAACGCTTGAGTGGATATATAAATATGGAAAAAACAAAACAAAACAATGAACGCATAAACACCTGCAAGTCTCTCTCGTCTCCTCGATCTCTTTTTGCTCCTGTTTGCTGTTGAGAACAGCGCCGATGGTGTCTGCGCTTTCTGCTCCCAGCTGCAAAGACAAAAATTATTTGTATATATTATATAGATTTTTTAACCTATGATCTTGTCATACGTGAGTACGTGAGTATTATACTTTTGAATTATAGGTGCGGAATGATTTTTCCCCCACCATTTTCAACATAAATCAGAAAGTTTGAGTTTTTTCAGACACACACCTAGTTGCTAAAAAAAATGAAAATAAAATAACTATAGCATGAGTATTAGGTATGAAAATTTTAAAGCTCCGGCATGGGCCAAATTTGCTCCAAACCACATTTTTAATACAATATTCAGCAGGCGATATCTTGGCACATATGCAACTGTGGAACTTGTCTTTTACACGTTAAAGATAGCGTACAGTAGAGAACAATCCCTGAGAATTTCATTCATCTAGCATGAATCTCTCAAAAGTAACGACTTGTGGAACTTTTTCTGTAGCACTGGTTTGTTTGTTTTTTACAGTAAAATTAGGGCATGTCCTCTAATTCAAGCCTCAATATCTAAAAAATGAAAGCATATACAAGCCTGAAATTTTACACACTGTTTATTTGTTATGATGACATCATTTCCAGGAAATATTTATTAAATCTGAGAAAGTCAGTCAGTAACTTTTTTTTTGTAAACTGATGACTTGAGGTAGATTTACCCAATATACTACTATACCATACAGTATACTATTGTGCACTATAGTGCACAAGCAGACTTTTGGCATTCAGACTATTTACTGCAAAAAGACAAATCCATAATCACTACAGAAGCCCAGGATTTCTTGCTTTAACATGTAGAACAACCATTTCACCAGGTAAACACAACACAACACACGCAAACGCCTCCATATTCTCCGCTTAGAACAGCAACAACAAAAGAAAACCTGTCGCTAAAATAATTGGTTGTTTTCATATTTCTACCTGTTGTGCAAGAAGCTGTCGTCTTAGTTTCTGCCTCTCGCGGATTTCCTGCAACCGACTGTCCATTTCTCGTGTTTATTACCGAATAAACGGAGTATTTTCGCCAGGAAAAACTGCACGCGAGCCCATTCAAAACCAACACGCCTCGGTCGCATGTATTCCGCGTCATCGTTTGGCCTCGCTTCCGCGAGTCGACGCTTGATGACGTAACCAGGCTTCTACTGAAGCAGGACGGTTCCTCAGCAAATTACTTCGCAATTGAAGCAAGAAAGAGTGGAATAAACTTGCTAAATGAAGTGTTTGTAGACTGTTACGCAAAAAAAACATTGCAATATTACAAGCAAAAAGCGCTAAGTAGCCTATTAATCTGTATAAAGGGTGTGTATAATTTTGCAGCCAGGATACTGTAAGGTCCCCCCCTCCCTAAAAACCTTTTTCACTCGCATTTTGTTGGTATCATGTAAAAGGATGAAAAAAAGGGGGTTTAAGTTTATAACAGGTGTGTGTAGACTTGTTCTATCCACTCTATGTAAGTGTGTTGAGTATAATCGTGCAAGCTACTGTACATTCGTTGCTTTGGTTTGCTTATGAGGCTCATTCGCTTATTACGCTTTTCATTATTAAAGGATTTTAAGGATCATAAACCAACAACAATATCCCGTCACTGTGTAACACGAGAAAACATCGTTTCGAATGAAACAGGAAGCACTGTCAAAGTGAAATATGACACACTCCATAGTTTGTAAACTCCTTTACTTGAGGTTTTCAGGAAGTCAAATGTTATGCAAGTATATTTTGCGCAATAAATTGCAACTAAATTGGTATAAAAAAAAATGCTTTTTGCATTGTCGTCAGTCATATACGCTACACTACGCATTAAACAAACAAACAAACAAACAAAAACAACTACACATGGAGAAAAAAAAAAAAGTATAAAGGAAATAGCAGAGCTGAATGTTCGTTTGGTGTGGCTGCACAGAGAAGGTCAAAGTTTGTCCAGGAATCTGTTCATCAGAGCCTCAAACCCGTCCTGAGCGGATTTCATCTGGGCTAGAGTTTCCTCGTGGCGCCGCCGCCGAGCTGCCGTAGATTCCTTTAAAAAGTCCAGAAGAGTCAAATAGTGCTCATCTCTCCGTCTCCGCTTGAGCGTCGAAGGTCGCGTTGGTGTCGCTGAAGCCGTTGGTGTTGCTGCTGGCGTGGCCGAGCCCGTGTGCGCCGTCGCAGGCGATTCTCTTCCACCGTCCACATTCAATGCCTTTGGCCTGCGCACCTCTACACCCTTCACCGTGCCAACAACGGGAAATTCGACGTCATGATGCCCGCCCAACAGCTCTTCCATCTCACTAAAAAACTGGAACGTCACGGCTTCTTGACCACTCATTCTATTATCGTCTTTCGCTTTTTTGTATTCGTCCTCAAGAGCGTACCATGTTCTCGCCACATGATCAGGATGGAAGACCTGCCCAAAGTGTTTGGAGAGTCTAGTAGCCAGCTCCCTCCACATATGTTTCTTGCGGCTTTTGCCCGACTTTATTCGGGGATTGAACTCCTTTAAAGCTCGAAGGAGACTTTCGCCGTCTGCTTCCAACTGCTGGCGCATCAAATCGATCAGAAAGAGGGTTTGCTCTGTATCAAAAGATTCATTTTGTGGCAGGGGTGCAGCATCCACGATGTACACGTTATCCTCTTGCTTGGTTACTATAAGAGTAAAACAATCAGAGAGATATGAAATACATGTCTTTATTGTTGAACCTTTTGATCTTTTGTTAAAAAAATTCACAAAAGTACTCTGCGCTCATGGATATCAAACAACTGCAAACACAACAGAGATCATGTTTGTTAAATGTAGGTGTGCAACAATTATTGGCACCACTATGAATCCATCGGAGAAAAATATATTTGAAGTATATTCCCATTGATATTTCACTTTTTTTTTTTTTTTCAACCATGACTTCCTGTTTCACAGGTGTATAAATATGCAGTAACACAGGCCAAATTCCCTTACTCATTCATAACAATGGGTAAGAGCAAAGAATATAGCTGTGATGTGCGGCAAAAGGTTGTTGAGCTTCACACAATGGGAAGCGTCTGTAAGAAACTAGCACAAGCATTGAAAACGCCCATTTCCACCATCAGGACAATGATTAAGGCGTTCCAGTCAACTGGAAATGTTATGAATCAACCTGGAATTGGACGTGTGTCTGTATCGTCTCACGGACGCGGACAGGTTGAGGACGGTTCGAGTGGCCAAAAAATCTCCATGGATCACAGCTGGAGAATTGTAGAAATTAGTTGCATCTTGGGTTCAGAAAGTCTCCAAAACTACAATCCGAAGTCACCTACATCACCACAAGTTCTTTGGTAGGGTTTAAAAAAAAAAAAAAGCCTCTACTCTCATCCAAAAACAAACTCGAGCGTCTTCAGTGTGCCAACACTACTGGAACTTCAAATGGGATCGGGTTCTATGGTCAGATGAAACTAAAATAGAGCTTTTTGGTAATAAACCCCAGAGGTGGTTTTGACACACACAGAGAGGTAGCCTCATGGAAAAGTACCTCATGCCCACGGTTAAATATGGAGGTGGATCTTTAATGTTTTGGGGCTGTTTTTCTTACAGAGGATCTGGACATTTTGTTAGGATACATGGCATCATGGACTCGATCAAATATGAACAGATATTAAATGAAAACCTGACTGCCTCTGCCAGAAAGCTTCAAATGGGCCGTGGCTGGATCTTCCAGCAGGACAATGATCCAAAACATCATCAAAATCAACACAGAAATGGTTTACTGACCACAAAATCAAGTTCCTGCCATGACCATCCCAGTCCCCTGACCTGAACCCCATAGAAACCCTGTGGGGTGAACTGAAGAGGAGAGTCCACCAGCGTGGACCTCGAAATGTGAAAGATCTGGAGAGATTCTGTACGGAGGAACGGTCTCAGAAAATAAAAAAATCCTGTATCCTGATATAGAGCTGAACTCACCAGTAGTATACAAGTTCACTCTGACCGTCAAGGCTTCATCAAGGTAGAATGTAGTAGGGTCATCGGCTGACTGGTACAGAGGAGCATTACCCAGAAATGTGCTCTTCTCTGGGTCCAGGATCAGAGTCACCTCGCTGTCTGCGTCGACTACGGGATTTAAATACACACAACATGACAGTTACAGTCCATGACTGAGGAGCTACTGGTGCTGTTATGATTAGCGTTAGCAACACGCTAGCCAACAAACATTAGTGATATGAGTGATGGGCCTATCGCTGATGTTTTACCTTCTCAAAACTGTCATAGATTTAACCAAGTACTGTGTCTGTATGCTAACCGAGCTACTGCTATAGACTCATTTTAAAACAGAGAAGGGGTATTTCCTTACTGTTCACAGAGTGCTCAGCCATGTTGGTCTGACGTCACTCGCGAAACTCCTCTGCTTCTTCTTCTTTTGGTTTTAATGGCGGTTGGCAAACCAACGTAAGGTGCATTACCACCACCTACTGGACTGGAGTGTGAGCAGCGACTCTTCTTCTCTTTGTTCCTTATGGCGGTTACCCGAGACCACTCCCACCCAGGCCGATTTGCACTGCGCATGCGTCAATTCAGCGCGCATGCGCAAAGACGTCAAGAAGATATTGAACAAATGCAAACGTTAATTTCTTATAAATTATTCTTATAAATTATAAATTAATTTCTTATAAATATAACGTTATTATTCTAATAAAACACACACTATCGTCCCCTCTCTCTCTCTTTATATATATATATATATATATATATATATATATATATATATATATATATATATATATATATATACACACACACACACATACACACATTTGTATTCATTACTTAGTAGAAGGACTACAACTATTATTAGTAGTAGTAGGAGGAGGAGGAGCAGGAGTACTAGTAGTAGTTACAGTATTATTATTAATATTACTATTGTTGTTGTTGTTATTATGATGTTATGATCAAAAGCACATTGCATTACTGCACTTCAAAAGATCATATGTTCTCCTGGTCCAGGGGAGAACCCGCTAGACTAGCATTCAGGACAGTAGGGTTCTCCATGACCTGCAATTGCGCCGTGTGAACACCAGATGGCAGCATTGATCCAGAACTGAGTCACTGTACTGCGCAGACTTTCTCTCTCTCTCTCTCTCTCTCTCTCTCTCTCTCTCTCTCTCTCTCTCTCTAAACAGCCTTAGTAACACAACAGAAGTTACTAGAATACAGTAAAATATGTTTTATTGCAGGTCAGGTGGACTTTTTGGAGGCGTTGTGAAATTCATGCTGGAATAACAACAAAAAATATTATTATTATTATTTTTTTTTTAAAGTTCTTATTTTTAAAACCTGTTTACAGTTTACAAATGTAAAGATGTAAAGATCTCGAGTGTTAATAACGCCATGCTGCTATATTTATCCTGCAGAAGTGGACTTCAGCTGCCGGGACGTGAGTGTTGACCAACTACAGAATTATTACACAATTATGCTCATTATGCTTAAGAGCTTATTTTAATACTAGCGCGTGTGTGGGCTTGATTGAGTCACGTGACTCAGAGGCAACGTCAGTCATCAATATAATCATCATCATCATCATCATCGGTCAGTCAACGCGCGCGCGAGCCGCTTGAGGCTCATGGGCTTCCCCTAGTGAAACCCCTCGCGCGCTTCCGTCATTGGGTTCCAGTAGTCGCGCGGAGAATGCTGAAGCCGCTCCGGTGATGGAGGCGAGCGCGCGCTCCTGTTCCTCCGCGTGCCTGCCGCTCTTCTTCCTCCTCTTGCTCTGTGTCTCGCGGACGTCCGCTTTCCTGAACCCGTTCAGCGAGTGCACGCAGAGCCGCGGGAGAGGCGCGTCATACCGCGGCTCGGTGGACGTTACAGAGTCGGGCGCGCGGTGCATGAACTGGACCGATGTGAGCGGCGTGACCGCGCGCTATCCCGGCAAAGGACTCGGCGAGCACAACTTCTGCAGGAACCCGGACGCCAGAATCCGGCCCTGGTGCTTCTTCCGCAACGCGCGCGGACGCATCGACTGGGGCTACTGCGACTGCAAACAAGGTACACCAACGTCTCCGAGCAACACAACTCCGTCATCTGCACAGTGTTTACACTGGAAAAGCGCGTGCATTGTCGAGCAGGAGGATCTGCGTCGTTGAAACCAAACATGCACGAGCACTGTAATGCATCATGTAAACCAAATATGCACGAGCACTGTGCTGCATCATTTAAACAAAATTCACACGCGCACTGTGCTGCATCATTTAAACAAAATTCGCACGTGCACTGTGCTGCATCATTTAAACAAAATTCACACGCGCACTGTGCTGCATCATTTAAACAAAATTCGCACGTGCACTGTGCTGCATCAATTAAACAAAATTTACACGCGCACTGTGCTGCATCATTGAAATCAAATTTGCACGTGCACTGTGCTCTATCAATTTAAACACAATTTGCACCTGCAATGTGCCTGCATCATTAAAAAAAACAAAAAACATACTGAACTTGCACTATGCACGTGCACTGATTGCAGTAGGCTTTAACACAATACTACACCAATGCTCTGATTTGATCATGATCACTCTGTTCATTTCCTATCCGCGCTTACATGTGCATCTCCTAGGATTTATTTAGTCGCTATATGAAATAATGATCTATATGAAGCAAAACAGCGTCTTGACATACCAAAATAAACACCACTGGAGTTAATTCAGCACAAGACACTTTATAAAAGCAAGTAGTGGAGGTGAGGAGGTTAAAACCCGTAGGTTAAAAAGTCAATCCTAGCTTAATCGAGATTAGCCTGTTCAGTTCGTACGCACCTTTACGTTCCCAGTGTGGAATAAAAACGAAGCCGTTTGGTTCTAGAAATCCATATTAACACACCAGTTAATTCTAACCGCACGGGAGGTGTCAATTTAACTCTGGAGATTTGTAAGCCACTGCTGTCTGAATTGAAAAGTGTACGGATCGGAATTTTGTCCTTTTATTTTGACGTGTAAAGCGACATTTTTTCAGTTGAATTTCGTTCAACTGAAATCGGCTCGAATTCGTGTGCAAGGTTTCACATTCACGTTCATGATAATCCGGTTTCGATTCAGCCGTCCGAGGTACAATGCATTCACATTTTGGGTCAGCGATTTAACGTTTTGAAAACTTAAATCCGACATCGAAGAACTGAATCGGAAACGGGCTGGGCCAGCGAGAAAAAAAATCGGATTTGAATCGGAAATTACTACTGCGTTATTGTAAACTTGAATTCGGACTCGTACACCACCGATTCAAGCCCAGGGATCCGATTTCGGTTTGATCATCCGACTACTAAACCTGACTCACGAGTTCAAATCGAGGCGTAAAACTCCAGACCGGTGAACTATCCGTTCACGTTGTAGCATTTTTGTAACAATTTTTTGTAACATAACGTTGTGACATTTTTCATCACGTCCTGGTATTTTATAAACACGAGCAGTGGAAGTCCGGAAAATTCCGCAGGTTAGAAAGTTAACGCGTGTCTGAACTTTACACGCTCCGACGTTTATGGAGTCGTAAAATCCCAACTGATATTAATAACTGATGTATCACGTCGTCCGGGAGCATTTTGTTCGCCTTCAACCTGATACAACTTGTCAGACAATCCCATAAACGCTGTGTAAACTGTCCGGCTCAGGAGATGAAAGCATCGCCACTCACGAACGTTGCTTTGGGGGTTTATACAAAAAAAAAAAAAAAATTCTAAAGGCTTTAAAAAAAAAATAAAAATTTCTCAGTGTCATGTTCTTTATTTCGGGCGAGCACGTCGTGGCCTGTCAGGTCAGGACGAGGCGAGTTCAGACAAGCAATCACCCAAATACAGCCTGTGAGAAAGGTATGCCACAAGTAGCTTTCAGCACAGCGTGTAAATCCCCGTCTTTACATATATACACACACACACACACACACACGCTCACAAATACTAGTCGGTCTACACTGCAAAAAATACTGTTGGCTAGTATTGCTTATTTATTTATTTCATTCAACAACGCAGGTTTTCGTATACATAGGTTTTAACGGATACGAGTGAAAACGTCAGGGGTCAAGCGTCAAGCGCTCAACTATCACTTAATTCCAAGATTTAACATGGAAGCCACCTAATTCTGACATAACCTGCCTTGATATATTGATACCAGGTTTAAAAAACACCCCAAAACATACCTCATTTAAAATCCTAAGCCAGATCTCTTTTTAAACAGCTTACCATCAAAATGAAAATCGTATAAATAGTAAATAATTACCATATAAGTACCAAATGTACTCATATCTGCGCTCTTATGATACCTCTGACGTGTAGTCCTATTAGTGTTCTTACACTCATTACCGTATATTCGTAATACATCGATAACATCCCTCTACGTATTCATACGGTGTATTTTTTTTAACGATTACACGCGAGTCGTCGTGACTTTCCCACCTCTGTAGGAAAACGTATTCAACGTACTACTCACTATACCATCGAGTACCGTGCTCCGTTTTAAACGGGACAGAACGACGTGTCCGGTTAAACCGGGGCGATCTGAACACGTACGGAATATAGAAAAAAATACCACAGGCGTGTGGAATTCATTAGTTATATTATAGCGAACAGGGCGAGACCGTTACAGTGGCAAACTCTGAAGCGTACCGATTTCAGCGACAGTTAAGCAGATCTGCTGTTTGATATTAGCGACGTGTGATTCGCTAGCTTGCGTTTAGAAACGCCTAGAACGGCGTAAATCCCTCGGGCGGACGTGAGCACGTTCAGAACACGGCGTGTACTGAAGAATTTTATTCGATACGTTTAGCAGCGAAATGTAAACAACCGATTAGCTAGCTAGCTTTGGACTTTGTACAGGATAAAATTGACGTAGCGACGAAGCTTTGTACAAGGCCTGTTTGAATGCTAGTCACGGAGACGGAGATAGAGACACGGTTGACATTTTTGAATTCGAACCGAACCCTAGCGAGGGTTACGTCGTTTCAGAGTCCGGCTCTTGTGGGCGTGGCCTGTCAGGGGACGAATACGTTCGAATGTTACGGCCAGAGCTGTGAAAATGAATTACGGATGATACGAGCTCGAATGCTAAAAGTTTTCATTCGACGCTAGGTGTCATCATTACTACTGTTTATTGTATTTATTTTTTGCTGTTGCAAAGCCGACCACCAACGTACAGTAGCATCTGATCAAAGTCGGTTGAAACCGCAATTAACATTAGCTCAGATGAAATTCCGCGTCAATGGAGTAACGGTTCCGCGTTAACGCTCGTTTGCCGTGCGCTGAAAAGTAGGCCGCTATTTTTACAGCGCTCAAGGGCGCGGGACGAAATAAGCACGAGCCGCTAGCACTCAACAGCATTTCATCATATACGCTACTCGCTCTCGTTTAAACTGGCACGATGGACGGATAATTTAAAACACAGCCTGAGGCCATTAATCACAAGGGCTGTATTTCAAACTAACATAAACAGTAGGACCGAATAGGAAGGCAATATGGATTACCAAACATGGCGCTCGTGAGGTAGTTCGGATGGCGTCTGTGATTCTAGTAAGACGGTGGAGTCATCGTGAAATGTGAACAGGACTGTTTTCAAGAGCTCGTCAATGACGTAGCTGCAAAATACAGTACATACTTAACACGAGACGACACTCGCTGCCAAATATATTCATAGTTGGTAGGTTGTTTTTTTTTTAATAAGAACACACTTTCCTTGTGTGATTTCCTTGGTAATGTGGAGTCTAACACGTAACGAAGTTATTTTTAAAGCCCGCTAACCAGCTGGACTGATAACTATCTCGCAGGGTTACGGGGTCGAAGTAGTTCTTGGACACTTCAGACGTAATCCAAAAAGTAATGTTAAAGGAACCTTGTGGTTTTATTTCGGAAATATAAATTTAAAATCCTTTAAAAATATATGTAAATTTCTTAATGTAGACGAGACACGCAGATAACGCCGGGATATAACGTTTTAAAATCGCAAGCGAGGGTAAAAGTAGCGCGAAGAAACGCTCCAACGTGTCTTTGCGGTCTCAGAAAAACTCGCACTAGACGCGTGAACCTATTCCTTCCTCGTGCGTTGTGTAATTTTAGTTCATGTTCAGATGGAGATGGAGTTTATGAGCCTTTTCAAAGATATATGGTTACTGACACTCCCTGAGGCGAACACACAGCCATCAAACACTGGCAATATAAATAGCCGGTTGAATAACAGAAAAGAAAAAAAAAAACGGAAAATACGGAATACGATTATTCCCGTAACCGGGTTCTTTGTGCTGGTGTCCGGTTTTCCACTGTATTTATAGTGAAGTGTACAGTAGGGAGTGCTTTTTTGGGATATGTGAGTCCATGTGTGTAAGAGAGAAAGAGTTTGTGATTTATGTTCAACAGATTTATATTCTCTAGTTCACATTGGCTGTACCATGTCTGTCTCTCTTTCTCTCTCTCTCTCTCTCTTTGTCTCTCTCGCACACTCACACACCCAGCACGAGAGAGAGCAGGATATAAGTTTAGCGTCGAAGTCTTTCAAACGGATTCAGAACGAAAATAGCTACAATATAGCTGCAAGCAGCGATCAAGGGGTCCAAGCACTTTGCAATCGCGCCCCAATTTTGTTTCGTTTCCGTTGCGAGAGACATTTTCATAAAGAAGCATGCGAAAGCAGGTTTGTCACTCAGATATCAACAACATATAGATATTGCTTCACCCCCTGTTGCACACAGTGCTCCTAGTTACCAGCTGATGAACGTTCTTGCGTATCATCAGGATGTAACTTATTCGCTATTTCAAAATGAAATATTTGCTACTAAAAATAGCGCAACTTTCGGCTGACTCAAATATCATGGTTAGACATATTGTAGGAGGAGTAGGGGGGAAACTGTTTTCCGTAAAAATTTAGGTCGAACGGTGATCAGGAACGCTCTTCAAGGTCAAAGACGTTTCAACGTGGCCGACCTTGATTCAGTCGTAATTGTCAGACCTGGCAGGAAGTACGAAACCATAGATCGATGCTTTCATGACGAACCGTTCTAGAGCGGTAGACAGTGCGGGAATGATTCTATGGTCTGCCATAGACATCAAAGGCCTGGCGGTGCTTTGTGCCCTTAACTAGTCCAAGCATTATAATAAAGCAGGGTTTTCTTAATGTTTTAAAATGCAGATCTGTCGTACATCGTTTAGTAATGTGCGTCGCATATTTATTATAATCGCAGATTACTTATCAGGATACTTTGCAAGATTAATGTTTGAAATTGTGAAAGAGACCATTTAAAAAAATTTATTTTCGATTATTTATTTAATAAAGAAATCAACAGTTCGTTTTTTTTTTTCTTGCATTTTTGCTGTTTGGCACAATGGAAGTGTGGGTTACGTTTGTACTTGTGTGTGTGTGTGTGTGTGTGTGTGTGTGTGTGTGTGTGTGTGTAGGGTCTGTGCGCCTGCAGGGTGGCAGGTCTAAGCTGGATGGGACAGTAGAGGTGTACATGAATGGTGCGTGGGGGACGATCTGTAGCAACGACTGGGACGACAGAGATGCTCATGTGGTGTGTCAACAGCTTGGGCAAGGGTAAGTATACACACACACACACACACACATACTAACACACACAAACACTCACTCTCTCTACACACACTTTTTCATCTGTTCTGTTCCACAGTCTGTTCTTTTGTTCTGTGTTGTTGTTGTGTGTGAGAGATTTTGTGTTGAAAATGGCAGGTTGTGTGTTACTGTCGCCGTCACAGGACCGAGTTATGCTTCATCTTGAACCCGGGTTTTATATCATATAAACAGAACGGACAGACTTTCAAGGAGAGGTGTGACTTACAGTTCTCCACGGGGTCTGAGATATTCAGGATTTTCCCTTCGTTTGAATCGGATTCATTTGAAGGCACTAGTAACTCGTTCCTCGAGTCGTCTTCTCATCGGATACGTTATTACTCTTCCCCATTATTCTCATTAACATACTCTCATGAACATACTCTCATGAACATACTCTCATGAACATACTCTCATTAACATACTCTCATGAACATACTCTCATGAACATACTCTCATTAACATATTCTCATTAACATACTCTCATGAACATACTCTCATGAACATACTCTCATGAACATACTCTCATTAACATACTCTCATTAACATACTCTCATGAACATACTCTCATGAACATACTCTCATTAACATATTCTCATTAACATACTCTCATGAACATACTCTCATGAACATACTCTCATGAACATACTCTCATGAACATACTCTCATTAACATACTCTCATTAACATACTCTCATGAACATACTCTCATTAACATACTCTCATTAACATACTCTCATGAACATACTCTCATTAACATACTCTCATGAACATACTCTCATGAACATACTCTCATTAACATACTCTCATTAACATACTCTCATGAACATACTCTCATGAACATACTCTCATGAACATACTCTCATTAACATATTCTCATTAACATACTCTCATGAACATACTCTCATGAACATACTCTCATTAACATACTCTCATTAACATATTCTCATGAACATACTCTCATGAACATACTCTCATTAACATACTCTCATGAACATACTCTCATTAACATACTCTCATGAACATACTCTCATTAACATATTCTCATGAACATACTCTCATTAACATATTCTCATGAACATACTCTCATTAACATACTCTCATTAACATACTCTCATTAACATACTCTCATGAACATACTCTCATTAACATACTCTCATTAACATACTCTCATTAACATACTCTCATGAACATACTCTCATTAACATACTCTCATGAACATACTCTCATGAACATACTCTCATTAACATACTCTCATTAACATACTCTCATGAACATACTCTCATGAACATACTCTCATTAACATACTCTCATGAACATACTCTCATGAACATACTCTCATGAACATACTCTCATTAACATACTCTCATGAACATACTCTCATGAACATACTCTCATTAACATATTCTCATTAACATACTCTCATGAACATACTCTCATTAACATATTCTCATGAACATACTCTCATGAACATACTCTCATGAACATACTCTCATTAACATACTCTCATGAACATACTCTCATTAACATACTCTCATGAACATACTCTCATTAACATATTCTCATGAACATACTCTCATTAACATACTCTCATTAACATACTCTCATGAACATACTCTCATGAACATACTCTCATTAACATACTCTCATGAACATACTCTCATTAACATACTCTCATGAACATACTCTCATTAACATACTCTCATGAACATACTCTCATGAACATACTCTCATTAACATACTCTCATTAACATACTCTCATGAACATACTCTCATGAACATACTCTCATTAACATATTCTCATTAACATACTCTCATGAACATACTCTCATGAACATACTCTCATTAACATACTCTCATTAACATACTCTCATTAACATACTCTCATGAACATACTCTCATTAACATACTCTCATTAACATATTCTCATGAACATACTCTCATGAACATACTCTCATTAACATACTCTCATGAACATACTCTCATTAACATACTCTCATAAGCATACTCTGATATTAACTGATGGGATGATAATTAGGGAAAGGAAAACCCTCTATAAAACCTTTAGACATTCTCCAAGAAGGAAAAAAAAAAAACGGAGAATGAAAAATCGAAGTGTCCATCTGCGTCTGTCTGTTCTCCGAATCTTATTTCAGAATCTATTGTTAAAAAGGTTTTAAAAAGTATTCGCTATATTTCCGAAGGACGTTTACACCACTCCAGCTGCAACAACAATCTTAGGAACGTCGGCCTAAGAACGTCATGCTCTCTTGAAAGGTCAGAGGTCACTTTCACACGTCTGCAGCACAAGATTAGCGAGACATCTCACACACACACACACACACAATCAATCCTGTGACCTCAGCAAATCATTTGTCCTTTGTAAATAATGAATGGTGCTTTTCCAGTCAGATTGATCAGGTTGATTAATAATCCATGTGAACCGGAGAGCGAGAGAGCACTCGCACCCTCTCGTCATCGTCGCCACTTAACCTGATTGAAACTTGTGAAATAACGATGTGGATGTTCTTCGTAAGCATCTTAATCGTCAAGTGTCGTTCAACAGCGTGTAATACAATGCTAATCCCCGTGTTCAGTGATGTCTCATTGACTGAACCATCTGTTTTGATTTAAAACATTTATAGCGATACAAATGCTAATGTATGCTAATAGATACATGCGCACACACTTGAGGATCCTCCTGGCAGGTGTATGCACAGGTCGGGGTGTAAATAAGATCTGGAGGAAACATGAAAGAGACTAAAATCGAGTAGCTTACGAAGAATAGTCAAGTTTAACCATTACGGGTCTGGGCTTTTTATAGTACGGATGAAGTCTGCTTTCAAAATCGAAGATCGAATGAATAAAAAAAACGCCGGTTTTCCATTCAAACAAAATCAGAAAATAAATAAATACATTTTTACATTTCTAAACTCCGAAGCTACGAGCGGATTTCCAATTTCTCGTTAAGCGACAGATGTCCGTGACAAAAATGTTTAAAATAAATAAATAAATCACAGAGTATTTGAGCTTATAAAGTAAACCGGAAAACACGTCGTTACACTCGAGGACTCGAAGAGACTCGATCGTGAATAATCGTAATTGAATGCTGGAATCACGTCGACGCGAACCGTTTTTTATTGACTAAAGAAGGACAGTCGTGTTTTTTTTTTAAACTCGATTATATTTATGCGCGATGTTGTGGAAGATCCGAGAAACACGTTAGTTCCCGTGATCTCTTATGTTATAGTAGTGAACGGAAATTCTCTAATGTCGTGTCCACTCTTATATCGTGAACTGCCATCGAATACCTATGATGAACGGATACGTTTAATTACCTCTTTGAATAAGTCTTTATTATAGTAGACTTATTTTGTAGTATGACCCTGGGTGCTGTGTGTTTTGTCGAAATCTGTCTGGCCAATGCACCAGTAGAAACCGTCCACACACTGCTGTTATCAATGTGTATGAATACTCTTGGTTTGCGTGAATGAACTCGGACGTCTATTTGAGCATGCATGTGTTAGCGTGTGTTCATTTAGGCTCCCCAGATCGATCTGAAACGCTCTGAGGAGAACCACACTTTCTAAGCACAGGGCTAAACGTTAATAGAAGCCATCGTAGAACAGGCCGGAAGGCATGACGGAAGATCCGAAAGGCATAATCTGAGATTCCTGAGATACGTGGAAATCTAACAGTTATAGTAGCTATAAAGTAGCTACTTGTGGCTATTGTTGGCTCACTGACATCGCTTTTTCTCGCTCGTGAAGTTAACGAGACGCAGAACAAAAACGCAGCTCGTCCCGTTCGCGAGAAACCAAAAGAAGAGTGTAAAATCATCTGTCCTGAAGACTTTTCTAAGTTGGGCATCTTATAGATACACAATCGTCAAGTTCCAGACTCTATGCAAAGTGCAGACTCCTTCTGAAAATGCGAAAATGTCGCATAAAGGGCTCCTCATAGGAAAACATCCCCACGTAAACAATTACACGTTTCTTAAGAAATACAAAAAAAAGTTTATGTAAAGAATCTGCCATACAAGTCGTTGCGGTTTGTTTTCGTTTGTTTGTTTTTTTGGCGGAAAACTACTCGGATTAGCGAAATCGCAATTGCACGAACTTGTCTTTGGCTGCGATGTTTGTTGGTAAATGAGACGTTTTAACCGCACTCGCGTTCGATGACGTCACGTCGCCTGACGCGTCTCGGACGGAACCTGCGGAAAATCTGCGGTCATTTTGAAAAATCGCAAGTTCCTCCGAGTGTCGCGGAGTTTCCTTCATTTTGCGTTCGCAAAATCCTGTCTAATTGATACGATAATAAATATGATTTTTTTTTACATCATATTCACAGTCACTGTCAGACACAAAGACATTAACTCAAGGTTTAAACTCTTAAACCCTCCCTTTCTATTTCGCTCCAGGTATAAAGCCCGGGCGCGTGCGAGCTCCCTCTCTAGGCTGCCTCTGGCTGTAGTGCACTGGAGGACGATAGGGTGCAGCGGGGATGAAGCCGACTTGCTGCAGTGCCCTCGATCGGTTTGGAACGGAGGAGAGTGTGCTAACCGACAGGCCGCTGCTGTCACCTGCACTCCAGTGGAGGGTACACGTACACACACACACACACACACACACACACACACATGGCTTTATATCTTTGTGAGGACCTTAATTATTAATGCAGCTAATTAACCTCAATCACGAAAACAGATAACTTTTATTCTTGAAAATAAATAAATAAATAAATAATAGAATCTTGTGGGGACCAGCCAAGTGTGTCAGGGGAAAAATGTCAAATATTTCTGTCTTTAATTTATGTATTCATTTTCATATGGTTCATTTACATGTGATTCATTTACATGTGATTCATTTACGTATGATTCATTTACATGTGATTCATTTTCATGAGATTCATATTCATGAGATTCATATTCAAGTGATACATTTTCATGTGATTCATTACACGTGTGATTCATTTACATGTGATTCTTTTTCATGTGATTCATATTCAAGTGATACATTTTCATGTGATTCATTTACGATTCAAATGATTCAAAGTGATTCAAAATGTCAGATATTTCTATCCTTGTACGGACGTCTGGTCCACCAGAGGAATAAAAAACACCTACTCTGCAATAATATATAAAACATATTGTGTGTGTGTGTGTGTGTGTGTAGCTGCGTCGTTCGTACCAGTGCGTCTTTCTGGAGGAGCGACTGTATACGAAGGCCGAGTGGAAGTGTATCACGCGGGGCAGTGGGGCACAGTGTGTGATGACCAGTGGGATAATAACGATGCTGAGGTGGTGTGCAGACAGCTGGGCCTGGGGTAACACACACACACACACACACACACACACGTGCACACAGTTAATTAGGCCAGACACAGTTTTGTTCGAAGAAACCCGTGATTTAGAAGACACTGGGGGCCTGTGGAGAAGTATCTGTGAGAGGGGTGTGTGTGTGTGTGTGTGTGTGTGTGTGTGTGTGTGAGCGAACATTTATGGGAAGTTCGTTAATCGCAAGCCCGGTTTGTATTGTAAAAGACAGAGCGTGCGAGAGAGAGAGTAACAGTACAGACAGTATGTGAGATGTACACAGGTGTAGACGCAGTCGTCGCCGTAATTATTGGCACCCTTCACGAAAATCAGCCAAGACGAATTAATAAAATCTTGCTCTTAAACGTGAAATAAAACCGCTCAACTTCCCTCTAACAAAAAGTTCTCATGGAAACTTGTGTTTAGTAGGAAAAAATATATATATTTAAAACATACATCCTGAAATGATTTACACTCCCAAAGAATATTTTTGTAGGGAAAACACATGTATATTATGTTTGTTTAAGCTGAAATGATTACATATTGGGTGTCTTACATGGTTGGTCATTTTGCCAAAGTGTGCCAATAATTCTGGCGTGCACAATAGATAGATAGAGAGAGAGATAGAGAGAGAGAGAGAGAAAGAGAGAGAGAGAGCGAGCATGAGGCAGGCTGGAGGAAGTAAGAGTGGGCGATTTAGAGAGTAGAGATATGAAAGAGAGCGAGCGTAGAAAGAAGGAGGACTGGAATGAAACACTGAGGGAAGAAGGAGAGAGAGAGAGAGACAGAGTGTGTGGTCTGTGTGAAAGACAGAGCTTCATTGTTTCAGCTTCGCTCAGCCTAATTGTGACTGATGACACTAACGCGGAGAAGCATTAACACGGGCGGCTACGCCTGTGCGCTTTTACATCCATCGTCTGTAGCACGAATATGTGTGTGTGTATTTACGTGTGTGTGTTCATCTCCATCATGTGGTGTGTATCTTTCTCAATGTCTTCTCTGTGTACGTGTGTTTGTGAAACCTTTATGTGTTTTTGTGTGTTTATAGAACTGTGCATGTTTATCCCTGTGTTTATCAGTATGTGTGTGTGTGTGTAGCGGTACGGCTAAAGCCTGGGTCGGGGCGTATTTCGGCGCCGGTGTAGGCCGTGTGCTGCTGGATGAAGTGAGCTGTACAGGAAATGAGCTTTCTATAGAGCAATGCCCGAAGACAGCCTGGGGAGAACACAACTGTGATCACACCGAGGATGCCGGGGTGTCCTGTACACCACTTACAGGTATAACACACACACACGCGCATATAAAGTCACACACACACATACACTCACATGTCTTTGTCTTTGCGTCGCAGACGGTTCGGTGCGCTTGGTGGGCGGAGCTGGAGGGTTTGAGGGAAGGCTGGAGGTTCACTATCAAGGCCGCTGGGGAACAGTGTGTGATGACGGCTGGACAAGCACCAACACACAGGTCGTCTGCAGACAACTGGGCTACAGGTCACACACACGCACACACACACACACACCAGATGTTTTACTCGACGGAAAATATTTGAGAATAAAATACAATACAATGTAAAATGAGTCAAAAGTAAGCTGTTTGAGGAGTAAACATGAGCTAGTAAAACATCGTATACACAATAAAACGATAACGTTTAAAAAAATAAATAAAAGCCCTGAGTGTCTACTTTCATAAGAGCCATTAACCACTACTGTGGAGTGTGACGTCACGAATGAACACGAATAAAGTCATGTACATTGAAACGCCGATGTAATCAAACACCTCATTTAATCCACTTAGCCTCGGTAGGTTGTCTTCGGCGTTCAGTTAGTTCTTTAAAATTAGGCCTGCTCTGTTTGAAAAATATTTCAGACCTCACAGTATACTATACAGTAACGCCGTGTTGTTACTGTTTACTGTAAACGATACGCGTGACTTCTGACCCGCAGGTCGGGTCAGAGTGTGAACCCGGAGCGTTTCGGCACGCCTCCTGGGCCGATTTTACTGGACGACGTGAGCTGCACAGGGAAAGAGCCGGCACTCGCACACTGCGCCAAGAGAGAGTGGCTTCGACACGACTGCAAACACACAGAGGACGTGGCTGTAGTCTGCAGCACCCAACGCACCGGACATGGAGTACCAACCAGTATGACACACACACACACACACTCTCTCTTGCACTTATTCCATGATATAAACCCCAAATGCACAACATTCCTGCTGCTCCATATGGACAACTTCCATAGGAATCGCTTTATTTTTGTTAGCGTCACCATGGAGATAAATGAGAGTGAGAGAGAGAGACACAGAGAGAGAGAGAGAGAGAGAGAGATCATGGATCTTATAATATCTTAAAGATATGATCCAGCGTGATAAGCGCTTCAGTCTGGTCAAATCCGGCTTAGAACATGCACAGTAGCATACACATAATAATAATAATAATAATAATAATAATAATAATAATAATAACCTAGACTATCAATGACGTCATGATTTCATTACGTTACATTATTATAAAATATTGCGTATATTAAATATACACTGCTACATGACAACATTATGATGTTATATTATTCAACACTGGCTACACAGATCAATATTCATGATATTTTGTTAGCTATGATTTTATTCCACAGATAAATATTAGCTGTAATCTTTTTACTTCATTTCAGTGATATAAAACAATATATATTATTTAACATTTTTCTACATGGTTAAACATTAGCTAACAGTTCGCTACGTAGCTATAGCTATGATTTTGCTGCATGGTTAATTAGCTATGCTGTGTCTCTGTATAGTTAGTATTAGCATTAGTTACAATTTTATTACACAACTAAGCATTAGGCTTTTATTCTTGTGTGTTCTGTACATATTAGTAGATATTAGCTACGGTTTAGTGCATGACCGGACATTAGATTTTATTACATGGCTAAATGTGAGGTAGGATTTTATTCACATTTAGCTCTGCATGAGCGATTGAACTTGTGTGTGTTTGATCGTGAGGAGTGTGAGGACGAGTCGAGCTGATGAATCCTTGGCAGCCAAGTGAGACGGTTTTAACAGCTCCAGCTGCCCGGCAACTTCTCAGGCTTTATTCCCATTGCTCTCCATAAAGAGCTGATGATTTTACCTGGAACAACACCTCCACACACACACACACACACACACACGCCAATCTGGGGGGAGCAAGTGTGGGTGTGTGTGTGGGGTTTTTTTTTTTTTTTTTTTTTTTTTTACAATAATGTGCAGCTTAGCGTAACGTTTTTAAAGTGTCTCAAGGTCACGCAGAAAACCTCTAACATCCTCCTCCCCTCTCGTTCGAAGCATAATAATTCTTAATAATTTGCAGAAGCGTCCTGTGATCGATTTTCACGCTTTTCTAATGAGATTCAAATGGAGTCTCTGATGATTAGGTCGTGGTGCTAAAATGGGATTTTAGTATACGGGCATACGGGAGACAGGGACGCACTGAAATACAGCCCTCACGGTTATCTAGAAACC
The DNA here is from genome assembly GCF_001660625.3 of Ictalurus punctatus. Taxonomy (NCBI): domain Eukaryota; kingdom Metazoa; phylum Chordata; class Actinopteri; order Siluriformes; family Ictaluridae; genus Ictalurus; species Ictalurus punctatus. Next base: position 2,814,721 of record NC_030444.2, read on the forward strand.
ATTCGAATCCTTAAATCATCATATGGGAATGATTAGTGAAGATCCCTGTCAGTTTCCATTTAGAAATTTCCAGAACAAAAGAAAATCCTGGGTTGTTTTTTTTTTTTTTCCCCCTTCAAAACACTGCGTTAGCAGGTGCTGAAACCGATGCTAACTACACGGTAGTGTGCTAACATGAGCAGCATTGCTGTGTAACATTAGCATGATTGAAAGAACAACATAGCTCATACCTTACTCAAAAAAATGCTAAGCTACCAAAACCAAACAGCAAAAAGAGTCCAGAAGTATAGAAGAAACGATGTGCTATCATTACAGTGTCAGACTCTTGTCTTTAGTGTAAACAGTAACAGTTTGAAATGTTAGCTAGCTATCAAGTATCTTGACAGACAGCTTGACTAGCTAAACAAAACACTGACTAGGTTAACCGTAGCTAACATTAGAGTACACAGTATTAATCCTAATAGATATGGGTAATATTAGCTGACTGGATCACTTAGTCCACAGTTAGCATAGCACATATTAAAGCTATGAGCGTATAATAGCAGTAACTATAAATATATAGCCTTGGGCTTCTTCACCACATTGTGTACAGCCTTATTGGATGGGCTGGCTGTGTGTATGTGTGTGTGTGTGTGTGTGCGCATGTGTGTGTGTGTGTGTGTGTATCTCTGCTGTGCGCACTCTTTCAGTGATCTTTGGCATATTGAGTTTTATTGCTTTGAAAAAAAGGAGATGGGATTTTGAAGCACCATAAGATTCCTCTAAACACTCTGATGTACGGTTTCCTGCTGTTTTCCATTTACACACACACACACACACACACACTTTCTCTGCCTTTTTAGTATGCACCAAAACACCCCTTTTACGCACTTTGCCTCCAGTTTTACACGCTCAGTTCCAGACCCCTTGCTGTTTCGTATTGGTGTTTAGTATGCATCACACTAAAGACCTCCTTTGGTTTTAAACCCCCCCTCCACATCCACACACACACACACACACACACACACACACACACACACACACACAGGCTAATAAATATCTTCTCTTATTGGCAAAATAGTATTTTTCTTTTTTACTGGATATGAAAAGCAGCTACGATGAACTGAACTCGTTTCGTCTACCTTCAACTCTTACAACCTGAGCTAGGGGGTAACAAGGTACAGGTGCAGCTAATCAGATAACAAGACAATGGATAAAAAGAATAGAAAGCATGGGACTGGATAAGTGAAGTGGAAAGCCAAAAGGGACAAAATGAGGCAATATGCCTAAAAAAAAACCCCAAACCACCATACACTTTGTGTGGAAGATGATAGGAGCATAATCATTTTCTAAACAGAAATGTAAGCCAAAGCTGGAAAAGACGCGTGGAGTGACGTCATCAGAACGTGAGTACAGCTAAATGGTCTCATTCACCAACAAACATCACAGCGAAAAACTATTTCATGCAGTTGCAATTTTCTGAAGAAAAAAAAAAGCGGAAAAATCTCTGCAAGTTGCACCGCAAATTAAAAAAACAAAAACAAAAGCCGCAGTAAAATCAAGCATTTTTTGCTGCAACAATCACAAAATCCTGTACGGACGGATCGGAAAACACCAGAACCAGAACCAAAGGTAGAAATTGCAGCACTGTCTCTGACAGTTCCTCGATCTCAGCTATATGACTCGAGTTTAGAATTGTCCGGGACTGGTTTTCCAGTCTCACTCTCACCCGCGTGGGCATTATTTCTGTTTGTCCCTTGCTTGTGATATTTTCTAACAAATTTAGGTGGTTCTATTTCTAAAAGACAAGCTAGCATCCCAATTTAAACCACGGCTGTAAATGCGTTCTGGCAAGTTTTCTATTAAAAAACAAATCAAATCAATAAAAATAGTGCGCCTCCTAGTGGTACTGTGTGGTAGCGTTCATGTTTAATTCCTTTAGCATTTGTTCCGGAATAACGTATCCGTACTCGATTACGTTCCTAATACGCAGGCGGCGTTGGAAGGCTGGTATTATCGGAAAAATTCTTCGCAAACAGCGGCGGGTTTTAAAGGGTTAATGAGCTTAAACACCTCAGTTTGCGTGTCACTCTATCGTAGATATTTAAGGCTTACAACAATAAACGTTTGCATTTCTTTCCGCTTATGAGAGGCGGGAAAAGGAGCTGAGACCGGATTGGTGCGTGGGAATAACCGAAGCCTGGTGCAGGAGGCCACTGCATGAGGTTACAGACTTGTCTTTCTGTTCCTTTTCACAAATCAATCATGAAAACGACTCTGACGTTAGCCGTGTGTGTGTGTGTGTGTGTGTGTGTGTGTGTGTGTGTGTGTGCGCCGATATAAACCACCGTGTGTAAGTTTATATTCAAGGCCAGATCAGCAGCTAATTGGGAATACGTGCTTCTGCTCAGAAACTCACATCCTGAAAGATGGAGGTCATGTGAAATAAACGTGTGTGTGTGTGTGTGTGTGTGTGTGTGTGTGTGTGTGTGCATTAGTGTACGATTTATGATGTAAGGTTAATTCAACAGGACGTTCATTAGACTGCTTCTGAAAAGAGGCCACTGGGGTCAGACACTACATATGGAGTCTATAGCCTGTGGAGTGTGTGTGTGTGTGTGTGTGTGTGTGTGTGTGTGTGGGTCATGTATATGAGAAAAGGCAGGCGTTCCATGACTAGAAATCTTAAACTCCTGTTTGACTGCCAGGTGGTTTTCTGCTGTCCCTACTGTGTTACGCAGCTCTCTCTCTCACACACACACACACACACACACACACACACGTGTGTGTATATCATATCCCAGGTACTGTTTATTGGCGTATGTATGATCTGTGTTTTATTATCTGCATATGGTTTTCTGACTCATACTTCTGAGATCCTTTTACCATAATGTCTCTCTACTTCATGCAACTTCAGAGTGTCTATTATACCTCGCGAAATCGCACGCGCGTGTGTGTGTGTGTGTCTGTGATTATCGTCCCAGGTGTACCGGTTCGACTGGTGGGCGGGGAGAACGAGAGAGAAGGGCGGGTCGAAATCCTAGTGTCCGGCCAATGGGGGACGATCTGCGATGACGGATGGACAGATGAGGACGCAGAGGTGGTGTGTAGACAGCTGGGCTACAGGTAACTCTATTATTAGGAAGAAAAAAAAAAAATCATATTACAGGTAAGAAATATCATAGCGACTCTAAACGCGGTAACACACACCTAGGGGAACCAGGTTATACGTCTATACTCCCTATACTGTGCTTTCACAGACTGCTCGATAGTGGACTCTTCTCCCCTAACGTCCATTCTGACGGAGAAGGGTCTCTCAAGACGGCCTCTCCTTCACCCACACGCACACACACACGTTTTAAAGGTTAACCATATGGAAAGCATAAGAATACAAATGTACGAGAAGCACCATTACATCACTACCCGTACTCTCCGTGTGTGTGTGTGTGTGTGTGAGTGAGTATTTTATTGTTTTTCTTCTTTCCATGTGAAACGACGGAGATTGAAGCCAGAGCTTGCGTTATGACTGTGTTTTTATTAAGCTCGGATGATTAAAAGGATAAGTCGGATTTACACACACACACACACACACACACACATACGCACATGTTGTGATCATAAGATTTAATCGAATCCCCATACTCACACACGCTCACACACATCATTTAAAACAATTCTAGCAGAGAGAGGGAACCTGACTGACCTCCTTATGACGGGTGTGTGTGTTAGTGCACACACACACACACACACACCTCATGAGGGGGTCACTCAGGACGTAGATAACATAGGTATTAGGAAGGATTAAGACACTGATGCACTTTCGTGATGACCCACAATCCTCTGCTGCGGCGCGAGGCTCGGGCCTGCCATGTTATTGTAAGCAAACGTCCAAACGTGTCTGTGAATGTGAGCTGAAATGATAACGAAAGACACGTGCTACAGCGTGTTACCATGACAGCAATGAGAAAAAGAGGTCGTGTGTGAACAGGACGTTGGGATATATTTCCTAGGAGAATCGCTTGTTTTCCTGACGATCGAGTGGAAATAAAACGCCTTCAGCGTAGATCCGGATTGTTTACGAGTGCACATGCGACGTGTCGTGGAT
>NC_030444.2:2823804-2856304 GCF_001660625.3 Ictalurus punctatus
GTACTCGTAAGTACCACAAACGAGTATTTCGACACTTTTGTCCCACAAAAGAACGGAAAATCCTTCTCGCTTCACCGTGACACGAACGCAGTAACAGTGCAGTTGTTGAATTCCGTGGATCCGTCTCCGAACGCGTAAAATATTCGACTGTATCCAGTTTCGGTTTTCAGACCAAACCAGATGCGAGAGGGTTTTTTTTTTGTTTTTTTTTTACTACAAGCTGTTTTTATCCGATATTTCGACACAGTTCTCGCACGGAACTCGCTAAAAACACGCACACCGTGAACAAAGGCGAACCACGGCTCTGTAGCGCAAACGAGCAGATACGAGAGGATAAAAGTAATCGAGAGCGAACGCAAAACGGCTGGACGCGATCGGATGACGAAAACGAGGGCGGAGTCACAACCAGGAAGTGAAAACCAAGCGCACGGAGGCGATATAAAGAAAACACGACAGAGATGAAATACAAACGCAGAAACACCGACGTCATCTCGTGATCTTTTATATCTTATAATCTACTGAAGAGTATAATTATGCATACGGACAAAGTTTTACGACAACAACTGCCCTTAGACTTCCATTGTAAGGTGAGTTTTAGCATATTTTCTGTTCTCTTTTTTTCTCTCTTTTTCTTCAAGGAAAACATGTTGAAACTCTTGTTTGTGTTAATCACGTAGACGTTGTGACCAGAGATTATGTTGAAAAACGTTGGAGTATTCCTTTAACAGCTATCATTTTAAGCCTGCTGACGATACAACTCAAAATATACAGTCGGAGCTGGGTGAAGTTCGGAAAAAACATCCCTGGTGTAGCCCACCTGCCTCTGAGATGCTTTTCTGCTCACCACGGGTGTAAAGAGTGATTAAAACCTTAACCGGTCTGGTCTGGTTCTCCTCCGACCTCTCTCATCATCTCAACAAGGTGTTTCCGCCCCCGGGACCGCCTCTTCCTGGATGTTTTTCGCACCGTTCTGGGTGTTAAATTCTAAGTATTGTGGTGCGTGAAAATCCCAGGACATTTCTGAAAAACTCATTCCATGAGTCTGGGATCACATCGTTTCTCCATTCTGGTGTTTGTTGTGAACCTTCACACTTGACCTTCATCTCTATGTTGCGCTGCGCTGCGCTGCTGCCACGTGATTGGCTGAAAGGATCACTGAAAGCACGAACGTTCCTAATAAAGTGGTCGACGAGTGTCTATATATATATATATATATATATATATATACAGATATATATATATATATCTATATATACGCAGAAACGCAGTGGAACGGCTTTGAACTCTCTGTCACACACATTTTGATGTGTAGAAGGAAATTCGCCGTGCCTTTTCTTCCACCGTGATGGGAAACAGGTCCTGAATTTCCACAGAGCTGTGAGTAATGCGTTCGTCCCAGACGCCCCACAGAGAGAGACGGGGAGCCTATCCAACGGCCCTTGCAAAATATGAGCCATGACATCAGAGTGCGACTGTGGTTCACTCACGCGCACACACACACGCACACACACTTACGAACGTACATTAATAGATAGCAGTTATTACCTTGTGCAACAATGTGCCAGGAGTCTTCTGTCACTTCAGGCTGTAGAAGCCGCGGAGACTAAAATAGGTCGCTTATTTCAGTTTGTAGAGTGTGACATTACAGAGACACGCGTACACACACACACACACACACACAAATACAAACAAACAGCAGACTGTTTTATGCCCCAGGCCATTCCATTCCATAATGCTGGCCAAGTATAATGAAATTCCAGCGCTCTGATTAGTGCTATAATTACCGGCTGAGGAAATTCTGCTTCCCTTATTATTATTATTATTATTATTATTATTATTATTATAAGCTCTACTGGACACTAATGATGCCGATCGAAGCTATAACGAGCCAGTGATCGGCCACGTATTCTGTATGTTCTCAAGATTAAAAGGAGCCAGGACATGATTTTTCTTTTGAGTTTTCCTAATGTTTGGGAGCGGAATGTATCTGTTTGTGCACGTATAAGCTCTGCAACGTTCCCAGAACTCATATTATGACTCCTTTAATGCGAGTTGTAGTAGGTGAGAGCGATATTTGGGTCATTTTGTACAAATGATATCATAAGCTAGGATTGATGCTGCACGTTGCACTGAACTTAACGCAATGACTGCAAGAAGAAGAAGAAGAAGAAAAAAAAAAAAATCGCAAACGTCGTTTAAACCCAAGATATTTTAGTGTTTGTTAGAGGTTCAAAATGGCTCGTGTAAAATTTCGCCATAAATACATACCAATTTTTTACATTTATATATATTAATGTATATATACTTGTATTAATGTATATATACAGTTAAGCTACTTCATCTAATCTCGGTGTCGTTTTTGAATTCCGTTTTTTCCAGCGTTCTGCTAGTTTACGGAATTAAATTGGTTAAAGTATTGGACGTAACTTTTCACGGACTAAAATATACAACGAGACCTGGACTCAGTGGGAAATTTTTTTTACGTGACCTTCAAATCAACAGCGTTCTTTGTTAACAGTTTTCTAAGCTTCGTTTTCGCCAATCACGGCGTACGAAACCTCTCGTGTGGGCGGGGCTTAAAAGCGATTCACTGTCATCGGCTAGTGAGATTCGGATCGAGAGTTCGAGTGTCGAGCCGAGGAGGAGGACGACGACGACGCGCCGTGCCGCTCCTGAGAGCTCATCTAGAAAAAAATAGTCGTACGAGATTACCCAGTCCTCAAATATTAATTACAAACTAATATACCGATGAAGAAAGGAAGTGATCTCCACTACAAAGTCCAAACACTATAATTATACAGAGAACCGCATCCAGAACGCTCTCCAAAGTCTCTACTTCCAGGTCAGGGATCTGTCCATCCAAATCTCACTAGCCAATGAGAGTAAGTCGCTGTTAAGCCCCGCCCACACGAGTTCAGCAAAAAACGAAGCTTCGAAAACAAAGCACACTAATAAGTTAATAAAGAACGCTGTTTATTTGAAGACCGTGTCAAATTGTCGCCGCCGAGTTCACCGTTTTTACCTTGAGACTGTTTTTTCCCTTCTTTCTCGTTGTATATCTGTGTTCGTTTCTGGAAAAGTTAACGTCCAATACGTTCAAAATGTAGAAAAGATTCCAAAAATTGTTTCGCCTCTCACGTTCTTAACATTGAACATTGATCTGCTTGCTAGTTCGTGCTAGTTTTGGTGGAAACTGAGCTACAGGGGTTTTTTTTTTTGTTTTGTTTTTGTGACGGTACAAAGCTGATGTTATATTGCCCTCTTCGGAACGCCGCGAACCCTTCGAGGAATGCCGTCCTGATCCGCCGCTGGCACCGTGAGGAAGTGGCCTGGCATTCCGAAGGAGGCAGCGTCGTGTCCGTAAATGGCTCACGGTGTAACGTGACACTGCGCCGCTTGTCTGGCAGAGGACGTTCGCTTCCGCTGTCCAGCGACACTTTTAGCCATTCGCGATCACACATGCACACAGTACGGAAAAAAGAAAAAACAAAAAAACGCCCACGGATTAAATGTACCGCGGAGAGTATATCACCCACATGCCTTACGCACAAGTTAAAACCTGGGTTGTTAGAGAAGCTTAACAGCTAGACATTTATAACCTTCCTGGCACGACCTGATTTCTTAACAATGCCTTTACTTTTAAGTTTATAGCCTGAGACTTGATTTACACACGATATGCTGCTATATACAGAGAAAGTTAAAGTAAGGCCTGTGGAAAAAGTGAGACAGGCCGAAGTTTATATCGTGTAAGGTGTTGGGTTCGGCGCAAGAAGACGACTTCCTCTGTATCTCTGCTTTCACTGCGTATCCAGCGTTGGGTGACTGGAACTTCCTGAGGGAATGATTCGAGTCATTTGAGTCGCATGCCAGCTCCAGGAGGTCATTCGAGTGGCACGTTGACAGTTTTAACCTATATGTGTGTGTTTTTCTCCAGTTCTCTCTATGTGATCTGTATTCCGAGTCGACGTAAAAGATGATTTCGTGCAGAAATCAGTGTTCCAGTGCGACCTGAGATGTAACTTTTAAAAAAAAAAAAAACCTTCTGTTTCTTTCTTCCTGTCAGGTACGGTAACAGCACCAGTACGTATAAAGTACGCGTCGGCGATTATCACACCCTCGTTCCCGAAGAACACGAGGACGAATACGGCGTGGACAGACTCGTCCTGCATCCTCGCTATCGTCCGCAGAGCAACGACTACGATCTCGCTCTGGCGCGCCTGACCCAGCACGGAGGTCACAGCGGGGAGTGCGTGCGCCAGAATCACGCCGTACTTCCTGCGTGCTTGCCGGAATGGAGGGAAAAAGCGCCGAAGGACTTGACTAAGTGTTACATTACTGGCTGGGGAGACACGGGTGAGAGATACACCGACGATTATTACTACGTGATATAATATACTCTTAATAAATATGGTGCGGATCAACAGGCTGAGTCTAGTAATCCTATTTTTTAAAATATTATTCGTATTATCATCATCAAAAATTAAATAATCACAAGAATATATTATTCCTTACTTGGCATAAGTTAACACTGCGTATTAGGTTATTAAAAATTACCTCAGAAATGTCTGTAGCTAGTCCGTAGCTAGACTGATTCAAGTCAGGTACGTTTTATTAAAAGTGTACATCAATCATTTTTTCTATTACATGTGATATATGACTTTATTAGTCATTTTAAACATAATTTAAAAAAAAAAAATATTCAAACGATACAACAGAATAGTAAATCCACGAGAATCTGCGTCTCGATAAACAAAATTTTTCAACAAATTCACATTTTTTATCATGTAATGATTAAACATCGTATACTGTGTATTAGAATAAATCACAATATTAAAATATTGTCATAGGAAGGAAGCGATTGGAGTTGAGGAAACAATAGCAGGATGGAAAAAAGACAACATCTACCTTAACGTTCTGTTCAAATTCAATATAGTGTAAAGAAATAAAGCACTGTTTACACCATAATCTAATAAGGTGCTTAGCATAAGCTAATTCAATTCAAATTCAAACAGCTTTACAGAACTCCAGAAGCGGATTTAGATCCCTTTTGAACAAATCCGAGGTGACACTGGTGAGGAAAATCTCCCTGAGGCAACATGAGCGAACATAAGCGAACGTTCTAACTAACGTCCTAGCGTGTAGCTGTTAAGCTTTTTACACAGACGATGTAAAGACAGAGTGACATTAAAAAGGTTCTAAATACCAACATTTTCCTCAGATGTGTTGAGAAATGACTAAGAAAATGCTCCGTTTGGCTAAAATTGCATTATAATTACACTTAGCATAACCGCTAACTGAACCTCCATGGATTCTGCCATGTTGATAAACATCAAGTAATGACGTTGTTTATATGGAAATTATTTGTTTACACAAGCGAATACGACCTTATTTTAGACAGAGACCTCTATGTGTGTGTGTGTGTGTGTGTGTGTGTGTGTGTGTGTGGGAGCAGGCCAGCGGGTATGAGATGTGATGGGACTGTAAGAAAGCAGAACTGACAGGGTTTGAGAACAGTTTGACAGAATCATTTCACACTGTAGATTGAGTTTGTGTGTCTCGCCACACACACTCGAACACAATAATCTCTCCTTTATGTAACAGCGGCCGCCATCTTTCTCCTTCTCGGCTCTCACGCCAACCGTTTCCTAAAACAACAGGTGTATGATGTCTTACTTTTGAGTTAGTTATTAAGTACACGTAAGTTAGCATTTAACCTGTAGTAAATACTGAAACAGCTATACTTCCCTGCTGAAAAAACAAAACAAAACAAAACAAACAATAGAAACCCTCAGAGAAGTTGTAATGGTTGTAATGGTTATAATGGGAATTGTATTGGTTTTAACAGAAACTGTAATGGTCCCTGTGGGTCTCTATTGGTAATTTGTTAAGCTGCCTTGGAATGTTATGTCTAGTGGATACCATTAAAGACTGGTAATGGTAATGGTGTTAACGTTTAGCTGATGGTTTGTAACGGGGTTTGTAATGGAAACCATTAGAATTTCTGTTATGGTTTCTATTTGTTAATAGAAAATACTTTATAGTTATTTTCTTAAGTAAAATAAATAGCTTTGTTTGTTTGTTTGTTTGTTTGTTTTTACCTCAGAACGATAATGTCTTAGCGTTAAAGACGTATTTGTAATTCTTTTCGAACATAAATGTAATGTCGAGAAAAGTATTGGCCCCCTATTTCCTCTATTGTTCGTAATCATTCATTCATGTTCAGTAACCGCCGGCCAGCTCCTTCTACAAAATAACATAAAATATGTATGTAGAGTATGTTTTAAGTAAACGTTTCATTCATTTAGGCAAACGAAGAGTCCTATATGAATAGTCTTTTCCTATTATTAAAATACTTCTTCCTAGTTTAACACCAAACACTCTTAAGAAATTTTACATATAAGTAAATCAGAGTCCGATTCTTGGTAATCGTGTCTTGTTTATATATATCTATATATATAAAACATTTAAAAAAATAAAACTCTCTCAGATTGGAACTATTTAAATAAACTAAAAAATACCGACAACTCCTTATCCAATTACAAACACGACTTCAGCCAAGCCCCAAGTCAGAAATAATAATAAATATCATTTTATTGTATGTTTAAATAATTTTTTTTTGTCAACTTACAAACTCACTTGGGGGTAACAGGAAATTTTCAAACCTGCACACAGCTTGTTTTTGCAACTTCTGCGTGAGAAACAAATCATCCAGAATTACGACATGCATCTCGATATCACCCCTGATACCCGTGCCTTCAGAGCGTTAAGCGACAGAGTTCTCCAAAACCCATATCACCCGTGTGCAAAAATAACTGTCCCCCTACCAAATCCATTAAATAAATAAAAAAGTAATTTAGTTTGATAATTAGATCGTCTGATAATTAGCTGATCTGAAACAGACTTAATTGCAGACTTAATTTTGCTTCTAAACTTTGAATCTAAACTTCTGTTGAAATGCTCAGCACAACCTTTTTACAATTACAGTAGGGAAATTCCAAATAACATGACAAAAACAAGATGTATCAGTTATATTAGACCTGTAAAGCTGTCAGCTTTCTAACACTCTTAGCCAGCACCACTGAACCACTGAGAACCTTTATGGCGATTCTTCCCTGGGTACAGCCATGACTCATTCAGGAAGTCATATTTTCCGGCACTGTGAAAGATGTCGGAATACGTCAGTGTTGTAAGCCGATCAGTGGTGTGTAGATTAGACTACGAGTCAATCGAAACACATGGAGACACATTATCCTTGTTAATACATCGATCAGCCATAACATTAAAACCTTCCTTGGACCACTTTTGGTAGGTACTACCACCCCGCAAGACCTGCTGTTTGGGAGATGCTCCGACCCGGTCACAATTTGGCCCTTGTCGAAGTCGCTCGGATACGTACGCTTGCCCATTTTTCCTGCTTCCAACACGTCAACTTCGAGAAATGACGGTTCACTTACTGCCTAAATAAATAGATCCCACCCCTTCGACACGTGCGCGCCGCTGTAACGAGATAATCGACGGTATTTACGTCACCCACTTCAGTGGTTTTAACGTCATGGCTGATCGGTGTATATTTAATGCGACAGTTCAGCTCAGTCTGCTAGCCGACGTGACAAGATTCATCGGCGGCTTTGGACCAATCAGGACGGAGAATTCAAGAGCACTGTGGTAGAAATAGAATGAAACAGATGTGATGGAGCAGAAATAACCATTAAGTCATCAGACGAAAATGCTTTTAAGGTAGTAAATGGACATGGATAGAGAGAGAGAGAGAGAGAGAGAGAGAGAGATTGAGCAATACCCTAAACAAATACAGATATAGGCAGGATCATTCAGAACAGAAGATGGATATGTAAGAAACCAGACACATATGTTAATTACAGCAGCTGGGCTTAGGTATGCTCACACACACACACGTACACATTTGTCCAGCTGCTGGTTTGAAGGGAATTCAAAGAGAAATAAAAACAGTACAGTAACTGATACTTACAGATAAAGAGCGTGACTCGGTTGTGTGTCAGACTCGCTATGAATTTTTGCCGTGGGATTACAAGATGCACGTCAGCCACCTGATCATCACCCACATCTGTGCTATACATCCTCACAGCACTGTCCAGTTGGTAATGTTAATGTTCTGCCGTGAATACCATTCCTGATTTATGAGCAGTTAGGAAGAAGGTCAGCTGGATCGAATTGTCGCCAGAGTGCATTCCTTTCAATGCGGAGAAAACGTAACGCGTGCTCGAGTGTCTCCGTAGTCCTGTCTCAACACCTAGTGAGCTGCGTTTTTCCCCAGATATGTGAAAAACGGGCGGAATGGACAGTAAAATAGGACGTTTCGAGACGTTCCTAGTTTGTGTTTAATTACCTCAGGCGTACGTGGGGAGGGTGTAATCGTACGCTCCAGTCACGATCCGATTCAGTTCGATCCTCAGAATATTCCGGACAAAACCGGAACGGAGAAAATTTATGACTTAAAAGACTCCTTTTTTTTTTTTTTTTTTAACCTCTGAATCATAAACAATGCAAAACAAATTTCATACGAATCGAGGTACAATAATCAGTCCCTCCTGGATTTAATCGACGAGCGCGAAATCAAGCAAACCCCGCACTTTTCCGAAATTACCGCAGATTTTCCGCAGATTTGGGCCGAGACGCGTCATCACGACGCGCATTCAGCTAAAGCCCTCTTCGATTCACGTGCGTCGAACGTGAGTACAGCAAAAAGGTCTCATTTACCAATAAACATCATTGGGAAAGACAAGTTCATGCAGTTGCTAATTTGTCAATTCAAGTAGCTCTGCAATTTGCATCGCTAATTTTGAACAACAACAACAACAACAAAAAAAACGCAGCAAAATCGAGCGTTTTTGGCCGCGACAATCACAAAAAACTCCATGAAATCCTGTACGGACTGAGCAGTGCGGTGGATCCTCCCTGTCACACCACCTCCTAGCTGCGTAGCTAGCTAGCTATGAAAGTTAGTTAGTTAGTTAGTCGATATAAGGAGTTCTTTCTTCTCCTGATGACAACGCCTGGGATCCTTTACTCCCCCGGACGCAAATCCTGTGCGGACCGAATATCGTCAACAAAATGCACTACAGGTTCGCTATATCTTAAAATTAAATAAATAAAGGTGTAAATTCTCCTACAATTTTGATCGAATAAACAGAGTCTCTAACCTGGAAAACCGCCGCGGTCAGGCTTCCGAGATTATGACCTTTAGAATCGGAACAAAAAAGACATTTTATTGTAAATAAAATCACGAGTGCTTTTAGACATTTGAAATCGTTTATATTATATTAGCACATATGGGTTGTTCTGTTATATTGACTGACTGTCTGTCTGTCTGTCTTTCTGTCTGTTCCTTCAGGACGGGCGTACTCGAAAACCCTGCAGCAGGCCGCCATCACGGTCCTGGGCAAGCGCCATTGCGAGCGTCACTATGGCAACCGGCTGACCAGCCGCATGCTGTGCGCTGGCTCGGCCCTCAGTGGTCACCATGTGGACAGTTGCCGTGGCGACAGCGGTGGCCCATTGGTGTGCGAGAGAGGTGGCAGCTGGACCGTGTACGGTGTCACGTCCTGGGGTCACGCGTGCCGACTGCAAGACTCTCCGGGCGTGTACACCAAAGTGTCCGCCTTCATGCCCTGGATCACGAAGGTCACTAGCCAATAGGAGACGAGATCCACGCAAAAAAAAAGCACAAGAGGCGTCATTACTGGTTAAGACGGTCAATAAGGGTAATCACGAATTAGAACGAGAGGACGACTTTGTTACAGTCTGTAATCACGGAACTTTACGAGCCGTTGTATTGAAAACGATATGATAACTACGCTGGCTCACATTTTACCCATCTTTTTCTTTCTTTCTTTTTTTTCTTCCTCCTATCGTTTAATTCTAGCACTTGAAAGTAAAGGGATTTGGTTAAAGGGACCACTATGTACAGTACGTACACAGGGAACTATGAAATATGAAATATACATGACACTAGTTAGTTCATGTACATACATGTTACACATTACAGCTGGCAGTCTGAAAGTACTTTCTCTCTATTGTGGGATTTAATCGCCCGGCCGTTGCTAAGAAACGGACAGCATCGCTGTAGTGCCGACTTCGTTAATTCCTCCCTGGAAAGATGACATCATTTGGCGCGTGATGAGCCAAGCACCGAGATCCGACGCGTCTTAAGTGGGGAGAAATGTATTTCCACGAGTAAGGGCTCGCACAAGCTTATAAAGAAAATCCTCAGTGAGCGCAAACGTATTCAACGGATCGATGCCCGACCGGTCGGATTTGAGAATTACAATATAATGCCGTCGGAACTTTAGAGTCTAGCTAAAAAAAAACAAACAAAAAAAAAACAACCAAAGAATTGTAGCTATAATAAAATAAGGAAAGAAATAAATAATGCAATGTAATCCTGAACGTCTCGGATATCGGCTTGACGCATTTAAGATGCACACGGCATTAAGACAGATTTAGCAAGACCCGTGTCATGTCCCATATTCATGGCCAGGTTCACAATCAAAACGTTACTTAACAATTACTTAGCAGTTTCTATCCTGTGTTAAAAATCGAAAAGCAGAGACGTGATTGATCTGTTCTTAGTATTAAGTATTACTCTTATCCCATTCATATACACCGTCCAGACAAATTTCCCACCCGCCTTCCTTACGAAAAAGACGTCTGTGTGTTAATATTTCCCTAAATATATCCTCTCTCATCGAAGCTACAAGCTAACATGCTAATTCTGGCTTTGTATTTGTATTCTTGTGAAAGAAAAGTACGTTTATTTTTATCCGTGTCATGCTTTTTCTTTTTTTTCTTCTTCTTTTTTTTTTTTACAGTGCTTTACAATCTTCAACACTGAGTAAACCATTACCTCATTTTATTACTACATTACGGTTATATTTAACAACACCACACCTGAGCAAAGTGCGTGAAATTTCGAAACGACCCACGATGATCAAAAAAAAAAAAAAAAAAAAAAAAAAAAAGGAGAAATAAAAACCTCACGTAAGATGTTTACATGACTTTTGGGTTTTCAACCTCTGCTTTGTGTATTGTACGTTTTTTTGGGGGGTTTTTTTTCAACCTAATGTTAATGTTTTCTATTCCATACATCGAGTTCGTTCTCTGTGCTGTTGCTTTATTAAGTTCACTGTAACAGTGTATTGGTGCTGTTAAGAATGTTCTGGAAGCGTTACATCGCAGTGGTGTAGCGAAATACAAAGTAACGATCCTTACAAACAAATGAGATCATATTTACAGAAAAACTCGTACTCTCGCCCGTATGGTCTAACTGTTGCGATTTTGTAAGAATTTGCACGTAGCTATGAAAAGTTCAAAAACGATCAAGATGAGGTTAAAAGTCGGACTTGTCGCACCTTCGTAGTTTTTCTTAACTTCATTTCCTGAGCTTTTTTTGTTGTCATTTTTTTTCTACGATACAAAAGTCAATAAAGACTAAAAGAATATCAATGAATCATGTGTTGCTTTGTGATATACTGTAAATTCTTTAAACTTCTATAGTTGGAGTTCCAGGCGAAGGTGTGAATCTTCCAAGGTTGAGTTAAACTGACTCTTAACTTTGCCAGCTTAAAGTGGTGGTGCAGAAATACGACCTAAAACATCATCAGGTTTTCACACGAGTCCTACACGTAGATGAAGAGAACCCGATCAAACAAACCGGACAAAAATATTACACTCGGTCATTTATTCATTGAGGGAAATGATCCGATGTTACATCTCTGAGCGGTGTAGAAAAGCATGTGAACGTTTGTTTTCAGTGGTGTGACCGTCTTGTGCTGCAATAGCTGCAGCTAAACGTTTGCGGTGTCTGTCGATCGGTCCTGCACATCGTCTTGGAGGAGTTTCATCCCGTTCCTCAGTACAGAACAGATTCAACTCTGGGATGTTGGTGTGTTTCCTCACATGAACTGCTCACTTCAGGTCCTTCCACAACACCTCTATTGGATTACGGTCAGGACTTTGACTCGGCCGTTCCAGAACGTTCACTTTACTCTTCTTTAACCGTTCTTTAACATGAGAACGACTCGCGTGTTTAGGATCGCTGTCTTGCCGCATGACCCACACTTGGATTATTTTCCTCAATTAATAAATGACCAAGTATAATATTATTGTCTCATTTATTTAATCAGGTTCTCTTTGTCCGCTGTTACGACTTGTGTGAAAATCTGATGATGTTTTAGGTAGATATTTAGATATTTATATAGATGTATTGAAAATTCTAAAGGGTTCACAAACTTTTTTTTTTTTTTTAATCGCAAACGCGAGAGCATGTTTGCACTCGTACAAACATGCATTTCCATAACAGTTTTATCATGGAGAACGGTCTAGATAATCTGAGATTTAATAATAACCATTTAAAACGGAAGTTTTCTGTAAGGGCACGTTTATGGAAGGAGTCTCCAGTTTCCAGGTTTCAAACTGGGTCAATGGGTTCTCGGAGGAATGAGAAATTCACCAAATTCAGCATACACTGCCAGGCAAACCCAGCTGAACCTCACTCTAGGACAGTGTGTGTGTGTGTGTGTGTGTGTGTGTGTGTGTGTGTGTGTGTGTGTGTGTGTAACAATTGTGACAGAATTGTGGCAAGTTGTTATTATAAAATGCTTGTGTGTGTGGGAGGGGCAGTGTGTAAAATAATTTTGACAATTGGGACAGCGATATGGCAAGTTGTCTTTTCAAAATGCTTGTGTGTGTGTGTGTGTGTGTGTGTGTGTGTGTGTGTGTAACAATTGTGACAGAATTATGGCAAGTTGTAATAAAATGTTTGTGTGTGTGGGAGTGGGTGGGGGTGTGTAAAACAATTTTGACAATTCAGACAGAATTATGGCAAATCTTTGGAAAATGATTGTGTGTGTGTGTGTGTGTGTGTGTGTGTGTGTGTGTGTGTGTGTGTGTGTGTGTGTGTGTGTGTGCGTGTGTGCGTGTGTGTGTCTAAATGTGACCTGTTTGTTAGCTCAGCCTGTCCTACAACTTCTTCCTGTTTCCACCACAAACACAGGACTCATTGTGTGTGTGTGTGTGTGTGTGTGTGTGTGTGTGTGTGTGTGTGTGTGTGTGTGTGTCTTTCAAAGACATTTTGATCATTTTTAAACCTGTTACTAAGGAGATTAAGGAACATTCAGGATCGGGATGTGTGAAATGACCCTTTAAGTTTAAAGGCAATAATGGTTGCTTCAAACAAACAAACAAACAAACAAACAAACAAACAAAAAATAGAAGTAAACTTTACACTTTGTTAATAATATGTCCGTGTTAATTGTACTAGAATGAATTTACCACCTGAGCGCAGCACTTGCTATATTTACTGTATATATTTTTAATAGAGAGCAGAATTTAGCAGCAGTTGTCTGACTTAGCCGTTGTATGAGGAACACAATTTGGCACATATTTCAGGAAAACCTGAAAGAACATGCTGTCTGTGGTCGAGTGTAGACGTAAACATAGACTTCTGTACACACACAAAAAAGATAAAAGAACGAGAGAATGTCATAAGGACCCGAGCTACTGTAGCCTCATTAGCAGCTACCGTTCTCGCTAGTTGGCTTATTAGCATCTCTACACACTCACTCAGGGAACACTGCTGGCTAGCTAAACATAACCAGATTCATTTTACTCCCAGCTTTATTTTACGTCGTTACACATTTATCATATCTCGTATTTATGAACCAACTCGCCACTCGTAGAGCGTCGGCGTTTTCGCCCGTGTTCCGTAGGAACGTGACGCTCTAAGCCGTACGTCTTTTAGCATTTCTAAAATGGCTGCCGTTCCTGTCAGAACACCAAGTAGATGTGAATTAGCATTCAGGGTAGCACAGGCTCTTTGTTTCGCCGAGGTTGTTCAAGGCGTCGGCACCCACTTGCGAAAGGGGACGAGTTTTTCTCCGGGCTTTGAGAAAGAATGAAGAAGGGGAGGGGGGGAGGGATACGGAGAGAGTGTGTGAGGAATGAACTGAGAAAGGAAAGAAACATGTTTTTGAGTCGAGCGTTCCAGATTTTCGGCCTTTTGGGTATTAAATTACTCCTTCTACCTTTACAGGAATTTTTATTTATTTTTTTAAAAAATTTTTCCTGCGTGTGCGTTGTAACTCTGCTAACCGGGAGCTGTTAAAAATAAAATAAATTGTCAGATTAAAAGTTGTAAATAATATATTTTATTTTATATTAAACTGTCAACTGAGGGAAATTTCCTATCACATTTTGAGCGCTGATATAAAACAGCAGAGGTTCATCCCTTTATCCCTAATTTAACACTATGTTAACCGCGTAATATTCAATTATCATTATTATTATTATTATTATTATTATTATTATTATTATTATTATACGTTTCCCATCTACTACTCAAACACCTCTGTTGTGAATGTGCTGAAAACCCTTGCTCAGCAACGTGACTGCAGCGACACCACATGGACAGACACATCCATTACAACTCATCTGTTCACGCCTAGCATGGCGTGCAAAAGTTTAGACACCCTCTTTTTTTTTCTTTTCTTTTTTCTTCTTCTTTTTTTAATGACAAACCCAACAAGAGACGTGTCCATTCTCAATTTTCATAAGTAGCATGACGGTATATTCATAGTAAATCCATCAAAAGTATACACATATTAATGTGGACTTATATTCCACTTCCTGTTAAAGATCCATGAAACAAAAAGTTCTATCTTTAAGAAACGAAACGATAAAGAACCGACACATCTGTGATGTGTTATTTGAAGTATTAAGTCGTTCTAAAGCAGCTTTAAATATACATTTTAAAAAAATATCAAAATTAAAGAAGCGCTAAACTGTTCCTAAAAATGTCACTTATGAGCGCTTTAAGTGGGAGATCCACTTTATAATCTGTTTATAGCGGTCTAAAAGCTGTCTATGTTACAAGGAGGGTTTAATCAGTAGAAGCATATTAGAGCGTACAACCAGGGTGGCGTCCCTGCTGGGGAAAAAAAACAAACAATAGAAACCGTTACGGAATTTCTAATGGTTTCCACTAGAAACACCATTAAAACCGTTAACAAATGTAGTGTGTTTTCGGCCGTATTCTATTAGGATTTGATGGTTTGTACTGGTTTCCACTAGACATAAACATGCCACCAATAGAACCCAACACCTTACACACACACAAAAAAAATCCAGAGAAAACGACGATGTTATTAAAACATATTTCCAGTGTTTAATACATATTTATAATATATTCTGTACAGATTTCCAGAGCAGTGCTGCTCAAATGAGGCAAAAAGAAAAATAAAGAGCAGGAAACTCTGGCCTGCACACACACACACACACACACACACACACACACACACTACTCTCAGCATTGCATCCCCAGTGAGCTCATCCATTCCGTGTTAATTCAGAATAAATCCGTTTATTTCCGTCGCTTCGTCCCGAGTCCGTTTAACTTCACTGATCAGCGCTCGAACTCGGACACTCCGTGAACCAGCAGCTTAACCTCCAGACCCGTGTCCAGTGTAGATACGTCTCTCGACGCTAAAGAGTTCATGTTCGATCGAGAAAAGAGAATACGAGCAGCGGTCACGTCCGAGAAAAAGAAACGGGTCTCGTTCGATCTGCTTTATACGTTCGCGTGTGATGAAGAAGAGGATGACCAGAGCGTGGAGCTGTAACAGAGACGTTCTCACAGCACACACACACACCATCACTGAGAACTCGGGTTATTTCAGCAGCTTCCCAAAACTCACTCGTTGATTCTCATTAAATAAGAATGCACGATTGTTGTTTATTATTATTATTATTATTATTTTTTTTAAAGAGACCAATTCATTGATATAATGTGAGAGAAAAATGAAACGTGGTCGAATCAACTTCTTACACTATACGCTTCGGAACTGGAATGATGGAATAAAACCAGTTCTTGGTCTGACGTCTTTGACATCCAAGCCTCTCTCTCGCTCTCGCTCTCGCTCTCTCTCTCGCTCATACTGATGCTCCCGTTCCGAGTTTCTCATATTGCCGTCGCGGTATCACACCCCACACTCCAGCACTTCAGGTGCAGCAGCAGCACGACTCACTGTCCAACTCTGGCCTCTTTCCCACCAGGCGCAGTGTCTCCAGGTTGTAGTCGCGACCCTCCCTTGACCTTTGACCCGAGGAGCGGCAGGGTCAGTGGAATAAATGCTACCTGACCTTTTGTAGTTCCTCGCGGAGCCACGCCGGGAGAGGCTGACCGAGTCTGTGGAGGAGCTTCGAGAGCTCGATGTTATGATCCCGGTAGAAGCGAGAGAGGAAGAGACGAGACTGGATAGAGAGACACAGAGAGAGAGAGAGAAATTAACGAGTCTCATTAATCAGCCATGTTCATGCAGTTATCCAATCAGGCAATCATCTGGCATTAGTGCAGCGCATGTAATCATGCACACGCAGGTCAAGGGCTTCAGATCGTGCATAATATAATGTACAATTTGAAAAGAAAAAAAAAAATCTCTATATTCGCATAATTCCGTCAATATTCAAAATTCCGTCTGGCTTTGACCCATTATTCTGAATTTGAACATTTCATCCTTAATGTTACAAGCAACAGCTGCTAAACCCTGATGCTGTTTAACATCTTGTTGTGAACAGCATTATCATGTGCTTATGAAACTGCAGTGTGTGTGTGTTAGTGTGTGAGAGAGAGAGAGAGAGACTGCTTGCTGCTGATTGTCATGTGGAGATCTGCATCCGGTAACAAATGAGAGCGAGAGAACTGGACGGACAGAGAAAAATGAGAGAGGGATGAGTGCGAAATGAAGAAAAATGGCAGAGAGACGAACAGACAGATGGGCCTTATATCACCGCTGCTGTGTCCTCACACACACACACACACACACACAGTATACTGTATACTCACAGGGGCACGAGAACATGCTGTAACTTTGGGCTGTGTAGGATTACGTGTGTTAGTTGCACGGTGCACATAAATGTGTTTCACCAGGATCACTGAAATCGATTTTATTTTATGTAACAACGGGGTTTTATGTAACTCCTTTGTGTAATTTCCTGTGTGGATTCTCTACATGCAAAACACCACGCTGCTGGCTGTGGAACAACAACACACCTATATATATATATATATATATCCTTTTTTTCTTAACCCGCTGTGTTTATTAATACGTACGCTCTACAAACAAGAATGATTCTGAAAGCTGGGTGATGTACAGATATACAGATGTACAGAAGCAATGCATTTATTCCCTTTCTCTTTTCCATTTCTTCATCCCCATACTACGCATTATCATCATCAGCTCACCAGGGGGCGCTGTAGAGACTCCTACATCATATATCGGAACGGATGTTAAAGGTGCATTAGGTTAGAATCAAAGCCTGTTTTGGCCACAGAGAAACTTTTTCTTCTTATTATTTCATTTTAAATAAAGGTAATCGCAACTTTATACGTCAGAATTGCGATTTTACGTCTCACGATTCAGACTTTCTTTCCCCCGGAGTCAACACGAGTTTTTTTTTTTTTTTCCCCTTCACAGTTTAGACGTTCACTTGATGCAGCACCTGAAATCTTTTCGATTGATTTTTTATTTATATCTATTTATCTGTATATTTCTGAAATACTTTTATGTTAGCTTTTTTGTTGTTGCTGTTCTCAATTCCGATGGTTGCCATTGTTGCGATTTCACTTCACTTCACGAAACAGAATACGGGGGACGGCGTACGGTCAGCGGACGATCCCGATTCAAACCAAACCGCGAGGGTAGTCGATCCTCACCGGGGGTCCGAATGAACGACTTCATTTAAATAACCTACATATAATTGATCCTTCTCTTTCCGATTCGTCCATCGATTCAATCGATTATTATTATAACACTGCGCTGGAAAAATCTTCTACTGCCAGGTTGAATATCCGTCCTTGTTTATAGTTCGATTATATATACATTATATCCTGCTTTTACGGGCAGCGAGCGCGTCGGATCGGGCTCATTTCACACAGTTTCATATGAAAGCTCACTTGTGCGGTGTGATATAATGCGCTCGTGAAACCGTGAACGCGCAGTCCTTACTTACTAAAGACTTTATGTCCAGTTTTATATGGAAATAAAACCGGCAAATCGATTTTTTTTTATTCATCGTATAACCGCATTTACCCTTTCACCCTAACATTTACCCTACCGTAACGTGATGTTGAAATCATATAAGGGGATTTATGATACACCGACAGTATCGTCAATATCAACGCTAAAATGCTAATGTAGTGAGGCGTTTCGAAATGAGTCGCAGTGAAGAATCAGACTTCGTTATGAACAGAACTGGGAGAAAGGCAGTATCGATGTATATACATGTAGACACTGGTGTGGTTTGTTTTTGTAGTGAATTCGATAGGTTTTAAAGGACAGTCAATTCGCTAATAATACGAATACGCTGGGAAATATACAGAGCGTGATGGAAACAACGGTTTTAAGCCATGACCTCAGGAGAAAAGTCTTACACGGCTGAGGAAACCTCTTCGGAAGAGAACCGCTTTACGGTCCAGAGGACATGTTTGTGTTTATATAGCCAGCCTGTCAGTCATTTTCTAGACACTCTGTCACACCTTCTCTCCACACCTTGCTAACACCCTGCTAACACCGCAGCTTAGCGCTCATAAGAGCTTCTGAAGAAGAAGAAAAAGGCAGCGGCTGCACTCGTGACCATTCTCATAAGTCATCACGAGGCCTGTTCGTGTACTGTGTTATATAGTGAGCGTGGAAGTGGTGTCATGACGATCCTAACGCTAACTCTAGTTGAACCATCGTAGTGGTTCACGGCGTTCAAGCTCCGCTTGCTCAACCGACGGAGACCTAATCTTGACACGTGATGCGAAATCTAACCTTTTTAGTTGCTTTTCTGTCACGGAGAACAAAAAAAGCATTTAAAAAGGTACCTGCGACTTTATATCTCACAATTCTGACGTTTTTGAGTTTGTCGAGTCTCGTAATTCTCTATTTTATTTTACAATTCTGAGTTTTATATATATATATATTATTTTGACGCACAAATTTGACTTTATTTCTCGCAATTCCGAGTTACGTCTCACGATTCTGCCCCCCCCCCCCCCCCCCCCCCCCCCCCCCCCTTTATTCATTTATTTAAAAACCAAACGAATCGAAGAAGGTTATCGTCCGGCGCCGATTCGGACACGGCAAACAGACTCACGGGTGTAAAAACAATAAATAAATAAATAACATAAAGTAAAAAGCGCTTCTTAGCTACGGTATTTTATTTTTCACCTCGGCATCCATAGGAGGATATTTACGACCTTTGCTTTTGCCCAAACACTTGGTTCTGCCTCCATCCAGCAGCTGACACCAAAATCCCTTCTGAGGATCGAATCTGTGGAGACAGAAATAGAGAGAGAGAGAGAGAGAGATAGACAGAGAGAGAGCGAGTGAGAGAGAGAGAGAGAGAGAGACAGACAGAGAGAGCGAGAGAATGAGAGAGCGAGAGAGAGAGTGAGCGAGAGAGAGACAGAGAGAGCGAGCGAGAGAGAGAGAGAGAGAGAGAGACAGAGAGAGCGAGAGAATGAGAGAGAGAGAGAGAGAGACAGAGAGAGCGAGAGAGAGCGAGCGAGAGAGACAGAGAGAGACAGAGAGAGAGCGAGCGAGAGAGAGAGAGCGAGCGAGAGCGAGAGAGAGCGAGAGAGAGCGAGAGAGAGCGAGCGAGAGAGACAGAGAGAGAGCGAGCGAGAGAGAGCGAGAGAGAGAGAGATGAGGGATGAGAACTCAATCACGTCATCTTATTTCGAGAAGTACATCCACTTCATATAGATAACCTGAACACACAGACACACACACACTTGTGCACGCACACACACACACACACACACACACACACACACACACACACTGAGGCTGACAGATGTCAGGTGTAACCTTGTCTGGGTGTCAGAGGCGACACGGATGGGTTTGATAAACACTGCGTGGGGGGTGCGGGGGTGTGATGGGACGCGTGGGCCGGGGTGTTAATTAGTCTGCTGCCTGAGATGTAAACAGAGATTACAAGTGAACGCTCGAACTAAAGTACAGTACAAACACCCCAAAGCGCGATCGATCCTGCCAACACACATTTCCCTCACACACGTACACACACTGACGGTTTTCCCCCTCCGTTCTTTCTCCTTTCCATAAATGCCCTACAGGCTCTAAACGTGAGATCCGCACACTGAGGTTCTCCTTCGCACACACCCAGACCGTTCAGTCCTCTCAGTTCCGGTAGCTGCTCCAACAAATTTGAATGCAATTAACTTTAAAAGCAGTTACATGGTTGTTCACAATTACGACATTTATTCATTCAGAAGTCCTTTAGTTAATCAGCGTATACTGGCTACACTACCGACAAACAAACAAACAAACAAACAAAGATAAAGGGTGCGTCTCGATCGGCTCCCTGGTTCAGTAGTCAGGGCACTGATCAGGGAGGCGCCATTTTAAGGGAATCCTTCCAGTGCACTGCTCCCTAAAAATAAAAAATAAAAAAAAAATCCCACAATGCACCCTCACAAACCAGGGAGCATCGGTGCTCAGTACGATTTCCCTTAGTGGAAATGACGTCATATTTTCTGAAGACTCTCAGCGTCTTGTGATCGTAGTTGTAGCTCTGAAACGAGTACTCACGTCGGCGATATTTTTTTTAACTTCATTTGACGTCCTGCATGCGGTTTGTTTGACTCTGAAGTGTTTAATGATTGAACCCCGACCCCCCCCCCCCCCCCCCCCCCGGAATATCGGAAAGATATCGGTCCTGCCTGCTGTTCATACTGTAAATACCAGCGGTGACGTTTTACAACGCCGAGTACGTACGTGTCCCCACCCCCTACCCCACCCCATGTGTGTATGCATGTACTATTCGTTTCATTAGTACTATTCGTCACGCAACTTGAACGTTGGCCAATGGCGAAACAAAAAGAAGAAGAAAAAAAAAAAAAAAAAAAAAAGCATAGTTACAGATTTCTCTTGCCAAAAATTCTGGTACGAGTCTGTGTGTGTGTGTGTGTGTGTGTGTGTGTGTGCGCTGTCTCTTAGCTAAACTATCAGTGTGTGTAAGAGTGAGTTGTAAATTCTGAATCGTTTTTTTTTTTTTTTTTTTTTTTTGGCAAGATGTTTATTGTCCTATAAATGTGTTTTCCTGTATTGGCTCTAGAAGCCTGGAGAGCCACTAGAGAACAGAGCTGCCAAACGCCTCTTAATTAAACAGTATGAAAAGAGAGACAAAGAAAGAGAGAAAGAGAGAGAGAGTGGGGGGAGGGCGGTGTATTTAATTACAGGCTCCTGACGAAAGCTAAATTCTCTGTTCGGGTCCAACTCTAATGGCTCATAGCCGTGTTACTCGGATCGGCATTGATCTGGTTCGCTGTTATCAGGTGAGAGGTCTGAGTAATCGAACTGACAGAGGAACCGATGCGACTACAAACCAGTGTTAGTGACAAATCTATGATTATGTCACCCATAAAACATTGAATAGCTCATTACTGTGCGTGCGTGTGTGTGTGTGTGTGTGCTGTTTAAACTCACGTGAGTGCCTGTGAGTAGTTAAAGTACGGAGAGACGCCCAGAAACTTCTGCACCTCGTCCATCACGGTCGCTGGATCATTCCTCAGCTGCTGCCCGTCTATTATCATCAGCTACACACACACACACACACACACACACACACAAATTAACTACAGGCTCTAAGCAAATTTATGTTCACATGTGTCTGTGTTTCATGGAAGTGTCTCCAATAGACTTCCATTTATTCATCCTCAGGGAGCGGTATATCCTGGTCAGGGTCACCGTGGACCCGTGGTCTATCCCGGGTGTGAGAGGTGGGAGGAAACCCGAGAACCCAGAGGAAACCCACACGGACACAGAAATCATTTTTCTTGATTAAAAAAAACCAAAACAACAAAACAAAAACCGGATTGTTGTGTACACACTGGGAAAACAACTAAAACTAATGAAGGGGTGGAGCCACCAGAGGGAGCTGTGGTTTATATTTTGTACACCATTTCACACAGGAATACAGCCGTACCTATGGATCTAACGCCGCAGAGGAAATTGGCTAGTTATCTTAAGCTGATAGTCTTTCGAGTTAGTTACTTGGAAACTAACTCCTAGACAATGACTCTTGCAGTGAAATAAAACTTCGGCATTCCGCAGCACTTACACTGAGAATAGTCGCAGGAAATGCAACACACTTGGGAATTTTCTTTCGGAATGCATTTTTTTCGCAACACGTTGACATTTCACAGTGTGAAAAGTGGCCGCGTAAACGGACGACGTCTTCGGCAAGCTAGGTTTGCATACACAGTCCCGTCTGAAACTATCGGAATGGCAAGGCCAGGTCATTGTGTTTGTGCTGTACACCAAAGACATTTGGGTTTGAGATCAAAAGATGGATATGAGACGACCCAATTTTTTAGGCGAGCAAAAGTATAGAAACAGATAAGTCTTGAAGTAAATTAACGCCAATAACACGTATTATATGGTTGCGTATCCCTTGCTTGCAATATCTGCAACAAGTGTGTGACTCACTGACATCACCAAATTGTTGCTTTCTTCTTTTGTGATGCTTTTCCAGGCTTTTACCGCAGCCTCTTTCAGTTGTTGTTTGTTTCAGTCTCATCTCCCATAGACATCTCTCTGATCTTCATGTTGGTTTATCCTTTTTAACAACAAACGCAGTCTACACAGGTGAAACTGAAGGCTAAAACGAAGAGATGTTCCGAGCTAGTTACTGTTTAAACAACCAATTCAATCAGGACACACCTGGGTAACAAGAAACACCTGTCAGTCACATGTTCCAATATTTTTGCTCACATACAAATTGGGGGTTCTGATACAAAATGTGCTGTGTTCTATGTTGTTTAACACATCTACGTATAAATACCAGGATTTATATGTAGAATGAATTGGCCTTGCCGTTGAGGTAGTTTCGGAGGGGACTGTATTTCCGCATGTGTGTGTGTGTGTGTGTGTGTGTGTGTGTGTGTGTGTATATAACGTTGTGTATGTGCGTGTATATGTGTGTGTACCTGGACAGGTGGGTAGTAGGTGAGCCATCTCTCCAGGTGTGTGGCGTAGAGACCGGGGACGAGGCAGCGGTTCTGCAGGGATCGTAAATCCGATGGGGCGTGCTGATTAGCTGAAATCACCTCGTAGAAGCTGTAACGGAGCGCTGCACGGTCCTCATGGGCCCTCTGGTGCTGCCATGGCAACAAAGATTGAGGGAAAGGAAAAATGGAAGCGAGTGTGTTATGAGCGTAACAGAAAAACTTATATACAACAAAACCACAAAGTTTGCTATAAGGCCTAGCATCCATTTTGGGTAACTGGCTTTGGTGCCTACACACACACACACTTATTAAGAGGGGAAATGGGATCGAAAGCTCTTTCTCTTTTCCATGTTCTAGCTGCTGGTAATCATCGCATGCTAGGACCTCCTGAGGCATGGTGCTGATGAGATTTTTTCTCTCCCTCCCTAACTCAAGCATTCTATCTCTCCCATCCTCTCTTAAAATCCCCCTCGTTCCCACTGTCTCTCTCTTCGCACTCCCCCTCACGCGTACGCCTGGAGGAGAACCAAACTCGCATTCAGACCAACTAATAAAGATTGTCGATTGTCCACTGACATTATCGTCAGCTTTCATCAAGCTGGATTTATGCGAATGTGCGCATGAGAAAAACTGGGATGGAAAAGGCCAGGATTTGGGGGAAAAAACACTAAAAGACTTTCACACTTGGCTGAGGTGGAAAACTTGGCCAATCAACAAGCAGAAGAAGTGAAATAGGAGCAAAACTCCAGAGCAAAAACCAAAACAACTAACCTGACAGGATTACTTCATAAATGTGGTCATTTTTTACTGCTAACACTAGCTAGCTCAAAAAATTCAGCTAACCTGACAGGATTACTTCGTAAATGTTTGTAATTTTTATTTATTTTTACTGTAAACACTAGCTAGCTCGAAAACACCCCAGCTAACCTAACAGGATTCATTTATAAATGTTGGGAATTTTTTATTGCTAACACTAGCTAGCTCAAAAAAAAAAAAAAAAAAAAAAAAAACCCAGCTAACTTCACAGGATTACTTTATAAATGTTTGTAATTATTATAATTATTGTAAATATTATTATTATTTTTTTTTTACTGCAAACACTAGCTAGCTCAAAAACAACTGCTAACTTGACAGGATTACTTCAAGAATGTTTTTTTAAAATTAATTAATTAATTAATTATTATTATTATTATTATTATTTTTTACACTTTTTACTGCAAACACTACCAGCTAGCTTAAAAAAACAAAAAAAAAACAAACAAAAAAAAACCCAGCTAACCTGACAGGATTGCTTTATAAATGTTTGTCTTTTTTTTTTTTTACTGCCAACACTAGCTAGCTTGAAAACAACAGCTAACCTGACAGGATTTTAAGTCATTCATAAATGTTCGTAAATCACAATCCTAAATAATCCTAATGTTACCCAGGTAGCTAATATGATCTAACCTGGCAGGATTTCTGAGAATTAAAAAAAAAAAAAAAAGTCACATTCTTAGGTTTGTAATCTTCACTGCTAACACGACCCATTTAGCTAATAGCTAGATGCTATAACATTCTGACAGGATTCGGAAATCTTTACTGCTAACACCAGCTAGCTAAGACACAAACTAACCTGATGGGATTTTCTGACAGGACTCTGAAGTCATATATATATATATATATATATATATATATATATATATATATATATATATATATATATATATATATATATATATATATATATATAATTTGTAATGCCAGCTGGCTAACATGGAACGGAAAAAAAATCTGAGTACAACATTTTACGTCATAGATGCCTACTCAGAAACATTTGAAGGATGTGTGTTTAAGTTCATACATGTCATAAAAGCCAAAAAGACACACCCTACTATTTAATATGATAGTTTATAGTAGCAACAGCCAGTGGCTAGTCATCACAGCAACTAGCTAGCTAGATTTTCTTGCAAATGTTAGCTTAGCTAGCTAGCTAACACAAATTGCTAGTTATTTTGTAGCACAGACCTTGGTACTTTGGCGGACACACTGTTTAATACAAGAGAAGAAATTCACTTTTCTGTTGGAATACACATTTAGTTTGGAATTTTAGCATTATCAGGATGGAAATGTGAAAGAACACACACCCACACACACACCTCATCCTGCTGAATGAGCTCAATAAGTGAGTTTAAAAGGCAGAGAGTGTGCTGATGGTAATCTAATGTGGCATTGACTTTCGCTCCTCGCTGCATTGATCCCCCCTTTAACTAGCTTCTCTTTAACCTACTGCAGCACCGAACCCTCACACACACTCACACTCTAAGCCCTCTGCTTGCACGCTACACACTCAGACAGATAAAGTGCGTGGAGATTTCACATTAGTTAATCTTATTTCTGAAGTTGCTGTGGTGAAAGGGTACCTGGTACCAGCTGTAGGCTCGGTCAGACGGGTTGATGAGCAGGGTGAGGATTTTGGCTTTGGGCAGCAGGGCGGCGGCTCGTTTGGGCGTCTCCTCCGAAGGGAAGTAACTAGCGCTTTTCTCAAATAAGAAGTCCGTACTGACGTTTGAAGGAACCGGAAAAAACTCCATGTACCTTCGAGAAGAACGCATTAACAATAAACTCACAGTTGCCTTCATGTCCTGTCACTGATATTCATTCTCTGTACCGGAACAGCAAATTAAAGTAGCCGTTCATGATTTTTTTTTAGTGCCCTCTGGTGCCTGTGAGGTGAACTGCAATTGTAACGACATTAACAAGCCTCCTACTTTACCCACAACAGACACTTTCGAAACCGTGTATGTTTCACGAGTCGCGTTTTCAGGAAAAGCGGCGGGGCGAAATATCTCGGAGATCATTTCAGGGCCAGAAATTTTTAAACAGAAGCCTGAAATGAAAAACTAGCTAGCTTGGAAATACTTTGAATGACAGTCCACTCTCAAGTGAAATGATTATTACAGGTCCATAAACACATAAAAAAATTTACAAACTGCACCTTTAATTATATTTTAAAAAAATTCATTCCTTTTTGTAATCTGGCGCTTTGCTCATACGAATGCACACAGAGGGTTTTTCTGTTTGTGTGTTGTTGTTGTTGTTTTTTTTACCAGTCGATGCCTTTATGGTAGTTGTTGGTGTTGAAGAACTGCACCTCCTCGAAGGTCTTGGAGCTGGGGAAACTGCTGGAGATGGACGGATGCATTAGGAAGAAGAGATAGAGCGCCGTGGTGCCTGCGAACGAGAGGAACGAGACGCGTAACAAGGACAGATGAGGCCCCGTGCGGATAATGATAGTGTAATATGTTTAAGTGCGCTACGTGGAGTCGACAGATAAAGCCAGAAGACGGAGAGAGAAGGAAACGGAGAATGGGTTGAAATCAATACTCTATTTGCAGCATGGATTTTTCAGCTGTGGGTGTAAATGTGCGTGTCTGAATGTGCTGGGAAAGTCAGTATGGACGCATATGTATGTATGTGCCTGTGAAAGAGACAGGATATGAATATGTGTGTGTGTGTGTGTGTGTGTGCGTGTGTGTGTGTGGGAGCGAGCGAGCGTGGTATCTGTGAGTTTCTGTTTGTGCGTGTCAGAATGAGAGTGGGTGAGCGAGTGTTTCATAAGTTTGTGCTCGCACGGAAGTGGAGAGAGCTCAAAGCACAAACTGTCTAACTACATCGGTGTCCTGACACCAATCAAACTCCTTTAGCTAGACAACACAACACAACACAACACAGCGAACGAGCGAACTTGTTGTCTTTTGCTCCCTTTCTATCTTTCCGCCCCTTCTCTGATTCTCAATCTCTCCCCCAAGTGAGTCTGGGTTGTTCTCCTTCACTGCGTCTAATGTCTCTGGCTGCACTTTCATCTGTGCTCTACAAGGTGAGATGTGACAGGAGGGATCAAGGTGAACAACAGCTCACACATTCACACACACACACACACACGGCCTTGAAGCCTAGGAAAAAAAAAAAAACGAAAGACGCTTCAAATGTTACAGTCGTGAATTGTGAGGATTGCGTGTGCAACCGAGTAGATCATAATGCGTGTGGACAATAAATATATATTACCGCGCTTTAACGTGGCGTCGCTTTTAAGAAACGAAAAGACGTCAGCCTTTAAGCGCCCTACGCAAATAGACGGTAATGAAAAGAATGCAGCATGAGCATTAAGAAATCCTAGTGAGGACACACAAAAAAAAAACCCCATTCAGACAGATGGTTGAGTCCCACTATTAAATTAGGCTAGTTAGTCTGTAATAGGGTTTAATCTTTTCTACACAACATCCAGTATAGGAAAAATACATTTAAATCCCCCTGATAAGAACTCAGCCACTTTAAAAATAAGAAAGAAAAGAAAACCTGCACCACTGTACAGTAGGAATGTAAACGTGACAGTAGTAGTGCAGATCCATCGTTACGGATCTAATTATGTCCATTTCTTTCCCCTCCATTGACAGCAAATCCATGACTAAATCCGACTGTCCTCCCTACGACATTGCAGATATCATTTCTGTTTTTCAGCCACAGCGCTGTTCTTGTAAGGCTTGAATCCGATTGATCAGAACGGGTCGATTAATTCATTGTCTATAACAGCAAGACTAACAACAGGACGTTATAATGCGTCCGGAACTTACACTGACAGACCATTACACTGACAGACTCCATTTAACCCAAAAATAAATAATAAAAAAAAAACGGGAAAAATAACCGTGTGTAATTGTTGATATGCGCTCTATTGGTGTGCTCTGTTTAGCCTTTTTTTGGAAGGAGTCTCCAGTGTCAGCGCTTTCGCCTCACGCCTCCAGGGTCGGGGGTTCGATTCCCATCGTGGCCCTGCGTGTGCGGAGTTTGCATGTTCTCCCTGATGTTTTTCATCCATTTACCGATTATCCAACACGAAGAGCCTGGAGCCTATCCCAGAGGACTCGGGGCACAAGGCAGGGGACACCCTGGATGTCACATACACATTCACACAATCTGGAAATACCGCTCAGTCTGTACAACGCGTGTCTCTGGACTGGGGGAGGAAACCGGAGGACCCGGAGGAAACCCCCGAAGCACAGGGAGAACACAACACGTAAGGTGGAGGCGGGATTCAAACCCCCAACCAAGGAGGTGCGAGGCAAACGTGTTAACCACTAAGCCACCATGATATCCAGAAATGATTATGGCTTCCATGAAGAAAGCCCCCTGTGGAATTTTACCATCCTACAGCATACAGAATCCAGGACTAGAACATTTCAATGCCATAATTACCAGTTTTCTGAGGTCCAACCACCATAAACTTGGGGAGCCTGTCGCAGGTCTTCTCTTTAGACCAGATATCCTTGTGTCTCTTGTCGTCACATGGGTTCTGCACAAACACACACACATTATCAATCAATACAACCAATACACACCATATCTCTATTAGAGATATCAGGTAAGTCTAAACGTGCCATCAGATATAACCACCCTTAAATAAATAAATAAATAAATAAACTCTTAAATACACGTATGTAGTTTAATATTTAGGAGATTGTATACCAACCCCAATGGTACTGAAACAAAATGACTCTAACCTTAAATCTCAACCTATTTTTTTTTTTAAAAATCAATGCAACAATGAAACTAAATAGGCCTCATATTTTGGTTGTATCTGACCATATTTCTGAGGACTACTCGAACAATTTATTGCACACACACACACATCCATGCAAACACATCTCTCTCACATGTTCACAGACCTGCCAGAGTGGGTTTCTCTGCTCAGGGAATAGGGTAAAGTAGTGGTGTGCGAGCTGCAGAGGCGGGAGTGTGTGCAGTCTCAGATTGGTCCAGCACTTCAGGAAGTTGGCCAGGTTCACGAAAGTGTACAGACCCAATCGATCGTTCCCATAGTTAGACAGATGAGTCATGAAGATACTGATCTGCAGAACAGGAGGTAGAGTGTGAGCACATATTTGCCATTCTTATACAGAGTCTACTTGGTATATTTCGCAAAAATAGGTCAA
Source organism: Ictalurus punctatus (assembly GCF_001660625.3). NCBI lineage: Eukaryota > Metazoa > Chordata > Actinopteri > Siluriformes > Ictaluridae > Ictalurus > Ictalurus punctatus. The sequence continues at coordinate 2,852,821 of NC_030444.2, forward strand.
TAGACAGTATACTCGAGGTATTGTAACCAACTGTATGTAGATTTCTATGGTGTTTGGTTGTGTGGGTATTTAAATGTGAGTATGTAGTGTGGAAATAGTGGGGGTGATGGGTGTGTGTGAGGGGGTGGGGGGTGGGGAGTCATAAAACAATAAAATGATTATGCCTGTAGATGGCAGTAATACAGTGTCTTGTGGTAGGAATTCCACACCTGCATTAGGAAGGAGAAAGGGATCATCTGGAATGAGGATGGTGTTGGTCGAATTTGGAGTTGGCATATAATACAGATGTGGTAGGAGTATGACAAATTTGAAATAAGGAGCAGCTTCACGGTACAGACAAAGCCCATATGCTGAACCTTTGGATTTGAAAAAGTACAGAAAGCTTGCATTCGCGGAGGGACGGGCTACCCTACACGTGGGGCGTGATGGAGGTAAGATGGTGTAGAGACCAGGTACATTTAGATTAGAGAACGTTTAAAGTTGACATAGTTGCAGACAGCATGCATTTTGGGAGGACAGAGTGTACATCTGGGGTAGGAATAGACAAGATTTGTGTGGAATCGAGTCTGGAATACATTTGGAAGGCAAGGTTACATTTGGTGAAGGAAGGGTTTAAGTTCAAGGGTTTAAGGATTCGATTGGTGAGAGTATATTTGAGGAGGGATAGACTACGTTTGGTGAGGTTTAGACTAGTTTTGGGGAGGGTTTGACCATATTTGAGGAGAATTATGCTATGTTTAGCAAATGTTAGCCTACATTGGGGGAGATTTGGACAATATTTGGAATGGGTTGGCTACATTTGCCAAGGGTTATATTACATTTGAAAAGGTATAGACTACATTTAGGTAGGTTTAGGCAGCAAATGGAAAGGGTTAGGCTACATTTGAGAAGGGTTACACTACATTTGAGGAGGCTTAGGCTACATTTGAGGAGGGTTAGGCTATATTTGACAAGGGTTAGGCTATATTTGAGAAGGGTTACACTACATTTGAGGAGGGTTAGGCTACATTTGACAAGGGATAGGCTATATTTGAGAAGGGTTACAGTACATTTGAGGAGGGTTAGGCTACATTTGACAAGGGTTAGGCTATATTTGACAAGGGTTAGGCTATATTTGACAAGGGTTACACTACATTTGAGGAGCGTTAGGCTACATTTGAAAAAGGTTAGGCTATATTTGACAAGGGTTAGGCTATATTTTAGAAGGGTTAAACTACATTTGAGGAGGGTTAGGCTATATTTGACAAGGGTTAGGCTACATTTGAGGAGTATTAGACTACATTTGAGGAGGGTTAAGCTACATTTAACAAGGGTTAGGCTACATTTGACAAGGGTTAGGCTACATTTGTGGAGTATTAGACTACATTTGTGGAGTATTAGACTACGATTGTGGATTATTAGACTACGATTGAGGAGTATTAGACTACGATTGAGGAGTATTAGACTACGATTGAGGAGTATTAGACTACATTTGTGGAGTATTAGACTACGATTGTGGATTATTAGACTACGATTGAGGAGTATAAGACTACGATTGAGGAGTATTAGACTACGATTGAGGAGTATAAGACTACGATTGAGGAGTATTAGACTACGATTGAGGAGTATTAGACTACATTTGTGGAGTATTAGACTACGATTGTGGATTATTAGACTACGATTGAGGAGTATAAGACTACGATTGAGGAGTATTAGACTACGATTGAGGAGTATTAGACTACGATTGAGGAGTATTAGACTACGATTGAGGAGTATTAGACTACATTTGTGGAGTATTAGACTACGATTGAGGAGTATTAGACTACGATTGAGGAGTATTAGACTACATTTGATGAGAGTTAGGCTACATTTTCGACTATCTTGAGCATCATCGACCCTAGGTCACTGTTGCCACCTTGTGGAACAACTAAATAGTACAAAAGAATTAAATGCGCATGTGCGACCTGTCAGAAAAATCTGTACTCTGCTGATGATGAAATTTTCATCAGGCATACTATACACTGCTCCTAACGTACGCGTTAAAAAGTGAAGTATACTTTGGGCTTAAGACAACATTATGGTTGGGGAGTGTCCAAAGGTTAGGTTACATTTGGTGAGGGTAAGCTAGAACTGAGGAAGGGTTCTTCAGTTGTCTATCTGGGGAAACCTATAAAGGTTCTGTGTAGAAAACTAAATGTTTCCCTATCCGAAAGGCTTCCAAACAGAACCATTTTAGGATGCTACGAACCCTTAATTATCCAAAGAACCCGTGAAGTGCCCTCTACCAAGAAATAGCTGTCTTTAAATGTGAAATTGCTCACAGGTTCTAGTTATTAAGAGGAATACGATTACTATAATGAATAGTTGATACAGGCACTCTGTACAGGCGTATCATTGGATATTTATGTGTTCTTAGCTTCTAGAAATTTCCACTTCTATTCTATTTGATCACATCTTAGCAAATTTCTACGAGGGAAAAGGCCACCACTGATGACCATTCGGAGTGACAAATCTCTGTGTATGCTGTATATGGCAACATAGCACAAACAGTTACTAACAAGGAGCTTGCCAGTGGATGTTAGCAAAAAGATGTGCACTCCATCAGTGAAGTGAAGGCCTGGGTCAAGTGGGCGAGCAGGTGCCTAAAAAAAACCCCAAGCGTCTCCTGTGGGTGGGAATATTTTGGTCCCAGGAAACCTGACGTTCATTAAAAGCAGGCACTGTGTAAGAGTACTGGTGCTAAGCTCATGATGCAATGTCTCAAACATCACACACTTCTACGAACATATAAAGACACAAGTCTACGATGAGCGCATGGCTAAAAGGTTCTCACCTCATCTCATCTGGGGAGAGATACAGACTGGGACTGTGAGCATTTGGTGTTGAGATAAGGCAGAGATAGGGTACGTTTATTAAAGAGGATATTAGCGGTTGAAATAGAGGAGAGATAGACGAGATCGGGATTGACTCAGGGCAGTGCTACAAGACCCATTTGGAGAATCTGTCTGGTTATAGTTTGGATTTAGGATGCCATGAACGTTCACGCCATGCTAACATGCCCGTTAGCTCACACGCCACAAACGCAGACCTCCGTATTAAAATCTTCTCTAAAGCGATTAGTGAATTGAAGCTAGCAGCAGGACTTTCCGGTGGCCACAGCATCGACTCTATTTAACGGCTTTTGAGGACGGTCACATGTTCCGTAGGGGTATTTTCAAGGATTCGTTCCTTTTATGCTCAGCGAGGATGTGGTCATTTGCTCAGATTGTCTTAGTGCCAAGTTATGGGCAGCGGCAAACCCCTCAAGAGAACGTTCAATCACTCGGCAACCCTCATCTTAGAACAGTGTGGTATGATGTAAAACCCGAAAAGGAAGTGCTCCCTCAGCGCCTGACTTCGCTATAATTTCAATGCGGACCGCAGGGGGACGTTCACTCGCTCTCAGGGCTTTTATGATCACGATCGATACCGTTACCAAGGGGGCTGCTATCCTAGAGTCTGCACT
>NC_030444.2:2861304-2868804 GCF_001660625.3 Ictalurus punctatus
ATAATCAACACCACCATCAGCATCATCATCATAATCATCAACACCTCCACCATCATCATAACCATCAACACCAACACCATCATCATACTCATCAACACCACCACCATCATAATCATAATCATCAACACCTCCATCAGCATCATCATCATCATAATCATCAACACCACCACCATCATCATCATAATCATCAACACCTCCATCAGCATCATCATAATCATCAACACCTCCATCAGCATCATCATCATCATAATCATCAACACCACCACCATCATCATCATAATCATCAACACCTCCATCAGCATCAGCATCATCATAATCATCAACACCACCACCATCATCATCATAATCATCAACACCTCCATCAGCATCATCATCATCATAATCATCAACACCTCCATCAGCATCATCATCATCATAATCATCAACACCACCACCATCATCATCATAATCATCAACACCTCCATCAGCATCATCATCATAATCATCAACACCTCCATCAGCATCATCATCATCATAATCATCAACACCTCCATCAGCATCATCATCATAGTCATCAACACCTCCATCAGCATCATCATCATAGTCATCATCACCACCACCACCACCAACATCATCATAATCATCAACACCACCACCATCATCATCATAATCATCAACACCTCCATCAGCATCATCATCATCATAATCATCAACACCACCACCATCATCATCATCATCATCATCATCACCTCCATCAGCATCATCATCATAACCATCAACACCACCACCACCACCATCATCATAACCATCAACACCACCACCACCACCAACATCATCATAATCATCAACACCACCACCATCATCATCATAATCATCAACACCTCCATCAGCATCATCATCATCATAATCATCAACACCACCACCATCATCATCATAATCATCAACACCACCATCAGCATCATCATCATAATCATCAACACCTCCACCATCATCATCATAACCATCAACACCTCCATCAGCATCATCATCATCATAATCATCAACACCACCATCATCATCATAATCATCAACACCTCCATCAGCATCATCATCATAGTCATCACCACCACCACCACCAACATCATTATAACCATCAACACCAACACCACCACCATCATCATAACCATCAACACCACCACCACCACCAACATCATCATAACCATCAACACCACCACCACCACCAACATCATCATAACCATCAACACCTCCATCAGCATCATCATCATAATCATCAACACCTCCACCATCATCATCATAATCATCACCACCACCACCACCATCATCATCATAATCATCAACACCTCCATCAGCATCATCATCATCATCACCACCACCATCATCATAATCATCACCACCACCATCATCATCACCACCATTATCATCACCATCATAATCATAAACACCTCTATCATCATCATCATCATAGTCATCAACACCACCACCACCATCATCACCACCACCATCATCAAAATCATCACCACCACCATCATCATCTGACCTTCTTTGTCTCTCTTGCTGTCTTTCCAACTCCCCCCCCCCACCCCTACTCTCTCTCCCTCTCTCTCTCTCCAGTTTGTTACGCTTGACTAATGGTTCATTCGGCGGACTTCCAGCCTGAGGGAGAAGGCTGGTATTGATTGGCTGGCTGCCTATCGTGGAAGCCAATCACTGAGTAATTGTTAATGTGGTGGTGGGTGGAGTATGACCTGTGATGCCCTACCAATGGGACTCCCAATGCCAGAGCTCATTAATCCAAATAAATCAAAGTAAAGTCTAGTAAAACTACAGTTCTTTACAACAAACAAAATGGAAACAACAAGCTTGAACAAATGTGCATAATTGTTCATTAAATTACATTTATTAAACAAATTCTGATGTATATATACATATATATATATATATATATATACACTTTTTAAAAATTAAATTATAATATATATTACATAATAATGTCTAGCATGATTCAAGTGGTTGATTTTATTTATTTTCATACTTAAAGCAATACTAAAAATAAAAAATGATACATATTTATTTAATTATCTCTGTATAACAAAATAGAATTAGGATTTTATGGCTTATATACAGTAAAAAGTTTAAAATGTAAGTATTTTATTGGCAGCATTTGCCAATAAATACAGTTTTGGATTAGTACATATAGAGTGCTATATATATATAGCAGTATATAGAGCGGTATATATAGAGTGGTATATATAGAGTGGTATATATAGAGCGGTGTATATAGAGTGGTGTATATAGAGTGGTATATATAGAGCAGTGTATATAGAGCGGTATATATAGAGCGGTGTATATAGAGTGGTGTATATAGAGTGGTGTATATAGAGCGATATATATAGAGCGGTGTATATAGAGTGGTATATATATAGCGGTATATATAGAGCGGTGTATATAGAGTGGTGTATATAGAGTGGTATATATAGAGCGGTATATATATATATAGAGTGGTATATATATATATATATATATATATATATATATATATATATATATATATATATATATATGTAGAGCAGTATATATAGAGTGGAATATATAGTGATGTATATGTGTGTGTGTGTGTGTATATATATATATATATATATATATATATATATATATATATATAGAGAGAGAGAGAGAGAGAGAGAGAGAGAGAGAGAGAGAGAGAGAGAAAGAGAGAGAGAGAGTGGTATATATAGAGCGGCATATATACAATGGAATATATAGAGTGATGTGTGTGTGTATATATATATATATATATATATATATATATATATATATATGGAGTGGTATATATAGTAGTATATATACGCCCTTGGTTCCTGTGAGTTTATTAAGAGAATTTCTTCTTCAGCTTGCACTAACACATCAGCTCCAACACAAAAGGCTAATTGTTGAGAGGAATCACACACATGCTGTGTGTAACAGCCACCATTAGGAGAGCGCAGAATTGACATCGAGCCCTCAACCTTAGCAACTCAGACTCTTCGCAGATCGAAAACCACTCAAAAGTGGAAGATTTATGGAGGCAGAAGCAGAAAGAATATCGCTAAAAAAAACAGCAGCGCTCATTAGTACAGATGAAAACGCGGAGTGACTTCGGGTCTCAGACAGCGTGAATGAGAACCATGCACTTAATGAGAACACAAGTCACTGTCAGAGCGTGACGTAGAGAAATAAATACGATTCCAAAGAAGAGGACATGCCGCATCAAGTGCTATTTTATTACCTTCTTAATAATTCAATTCAGTTTTATTTGTGTAGCGCTTTTAACAATGGACGTTGTCTCAAAGCAGCTTTATTGAGCGAGCCGGTGGTGACGGTGGTGAGGGAAAAACTCCCTGAGATGATATGAGGAAGAAACCTTGAGAGGAACCCGACTCAGAAGGGAACCCGTCCTCATCTGCGTCACAACCGATAGAGTGAAGGTAAAAGAATCATGTTTTTTACATGAAGTCTGTTTGTCGAACTGGTCCACTGTTCACCACCGCTAATACAGAAGCGCAGTAGCCATTTTACTAAATGAAACCAAACGTGCAGTGATTAATGTGATAATTACGGCTAGGAGCGAAAAACCCTGTGCAAACATCGGACCTGAAGTCCCCAACTGTGTATACGACCCGATTACCGCCACAGACCGAACCAAAAAAATGCTACCGTAGCAATTAAATAAGGAAAAGTTAGTCTAGGTGGAACTTATTAGAACGGCTCGATCCGAGAGCCTAACGGGACTCTAAACGAATGCTTTATTAACGGCGGGAGCACTCGGAGCGTAAAGCCGTTATGCCTATAGATAAAAGACTCCGACGGCGCTCGGAGTAGTCGTACAGCATAAACATGTGGGAAATAAAGCGCCCAATTAGAGCGCTGAAAAGTTTCAGTCCGCTGACATTTCTCAGATCATTAACCATGTAATCATAAGCGTTCCTGATTCATTTATAGCTTTTCCTTGGCTAGCCAACAAAAACTAAACAAACCGGGAAATTAATCAACAATGGTGAAATTTAGGGTGTTCAAATTTTTTGACTGAAATTGTAGATCATCCTTTCTTTCTTTCTTATTATGTCTTAACATTCTCTCTCTCTCTCTCTCTCTCTCTCTCTCGACTCTCTAATGCACAGTGCTGAGCTCATATTAGCTCCCTTAACGTGCACCCTAATGTCCGGTTAATAATCTGACTAACAGATCGATTACACAACAGTTAGATCTGGTCTACTAATTTGATTGGTCGAGCAGCATTCCAAGAGTCCTGATAGTTAGTATAACCACGATCCCCCCCCCCCCCCCCCCCCCGAAACGACCTCCGCAGCCAAGACGCGTCGAGGTCCCATTTTACCGACAAACATCACTGCGAAAGACGATCACGCGCGTTTTTTTTTCTTCACGATTTCGCCTATTCGAGTCGTTTTCCGCAACAAAAGCACACAAAAAAAAAACCTCCATAAGTCGCATATCGCAAATTTTGGCACTGAATATCGGGTCTGAGATGTCAGTTACTCGATATCGATTTTCGTGTGTGATAAAACTGTCGTGTGAAAGCAAGATCGCGCACGCAGTCGCGTAGTTATACTGATTATGTGTGTACACCTCAGTAGGTTTCACAAGAAATAAAGCTACTCCCTTGCTAAAGTTAGCCAAACATATCCGATACGCCGGTACGTTCAACAGACGGCTAGGCTACACGTCACGGTTATGTAACGTGACGTGTAATAAACATTTAAACCTCATCACGGCCACACGTCCTCCTAGCTTTTTCATGAGCCGATATTCTAGCATGCTAGTCAGTGCTAATAACTCCCTCTCTCTCTTCGTCTCTCTATCACAACATAAAAAAATTCACCACAGCGATTGTGAAGTTCATATTCGAAAAGGAGAACACAGAGAGCTAGCTACTAGCTAACAGCAGAATACCAAATGAGGCGCTTTCGTGCTTCAGACACGCCCCCTTGAGTCACACCAGCAGGGTTGCCAGGGTTGCGTTTTTTTAAGGCTAAACTGGGCTAGTCTCGCAACAACAAAGCGGAAATGGTGAACTTGTAATCCAACTTTTAGGGTCTAGTTTCACGGCTGTATCATATTGTATCGACTTTTGGATTTGGTGTATCGTTACATCACCAGGAATATTGTGTCACTCTGTTCAAAAGTTTGTATTCCCCTAAAAAACTGGCTCGCGGAAGTGCGAAGAGCCAATCACGGTGCACCTTTTAAAATGATAAAGGTCGTGGCCAGAGCTATCTGACACTCTTATTACTTCTTCTTCTTTAGATATAAAATTGTTAGTTACTTAGTTATTACGCTAACAATACTCGACACGTCTTGTTGCTACGGTAACGCACGTTCATATAAATACATGACCAAACAACTTACTGCTATATATTGCATGTTCTGTACACACACACACACACACACACAGAGCCAGGCTCATGTTTTTAATGTTGCAGCTGATTCGAGCGCACAGAGTCGCAGCGGGGGAGCCCAGGAATGCATGATGGGAGAAAAAGAGCATGCTGGGAAAATTAATCTATAAAAACACTGACATGCACCCCAGAGAGAGAGAATGAGAGCTGGATAGAAAGAGAGAGCAAGACAGATGAAAGCTCCCACTGTGATGATGTTTATTAATATTTGTAGATGTGTAATTTAATAAGAGACACACAGCTGGTTCTGGCAGCGGCAGACTGAAGCTAAGTTTAGCGCTGGAGCCCGAGTGGCGCGGCAGGACATCGCCGAGAGGGGGACGATTTAAATAAATAAAGAAAGAACGAAAGAACACGCTCGACTTTATTCCCGTCTCTCGCACTATTCACTCGTCTCCACTTTGTGTCTCTCTTCTTGTCATGAGACAACAGCGGGAGGGATGCCGTGCTTATTCAGATAAGCTCGACGCATGCTGACGCATTATACATCCCCACCACGGGCACAAACTAGCTGGATAGCTGGACTCTAAACTCTCCGAAGACTCCCGCACCCTGGTTCCACGCGTTCTCCGTGCGCCTTTACAGTCGGCGTGTCGGGTACCTTGTATCGCCTACATGGAGCTTGCACTTTCCAGTTCTCAGTGACGTGATTAGCGTGGGGTTTTGGCTCCACCTGGAAAAAACGACAAAGCCCTCGACGTGTTGCGACCTGTGAAATGCCACACAGTGGCCCCGCCCAGTCTCCGCCCACCACCGCTCAATCTTAGCTGCTAAGTAGCCGTGAAAATCTACGAATCTGCTCCACCCGCTATTCCCTACATACATACACGCACGCATAGAAACGTTGTTTGAACCCGTTATGGTGCATTGTGGGAGATCATCATGCACTATGTCAGATTTTCTCCCTGATTTTGGACAAACTCTCAAACAGAGTGAACAGAGCGTGGCTTTGGAAAAACAGTGTCTGAGCTCTGTGTGTGTGTGTGTGTGTGTGTGTGTGGACTCACGGGGTTCAATAGGACGGTCAGGAAAAGCTCTCCTCCTTTAATACTCTTGTCCAGCTCTTTTGGGCCTCCAGGATATTCCTTGTAGAAGATGGTGTGTGTGAATAAGCCGCAGGTCTGACGTGGCAGCACCTACACACACACACACACACACACACACACACACACACACACACACACACACAAACAGAAACTAACTTGTATCACAGAATTAAAAGCCACTATTTAAAAGTATGATTGATCATTTATTTGGTGAAAGATGATAATAATCCCTGACTGCGGAGTCAGAGACATAAACATCGCAGGACATCGCAGGACATCGCAGGACACCACAGGACACCGCAGGACACCGCAGGACACCGCAGGACATCGCAGGACATGCCGTCGTAGGAAAACAATCAGCTTTGGGTATACGCTTCATCCCGCCGCCCTGACCCATTCTTTCAGTACAGTACAACAGCGCAGCCCGAGGGTTGTACCTGTACTGCTTATGTAATAAGACTGTAGTCCAGTGTCTTTTGGCACTATGGCTCATTGCACTGTGCTGTGTTAATACGGAGATGAAACTGCCGCACCGAGCAAAATACGAAAAACACTTCGGGGGGGGGGGGGGGGGGGGGGGGGCGCGCAAATGCTGACAGGTTCGTGTTAAATGTTCTGCAGCAGAACAGAGAGACAGAGAGAGAGAGAGAGAGAGTAAGATAAAGAAGGAGAGAGAGAGAAAGAGAGAGAGAGTAAGATAAAGAAGGAGAGAGAGAAAGAGAGAGTAAGATAGAGAAGGAGAGAGAGAGTAAGATAAAGGAGAGAGAGAGTAAAATAGAGAAGGAGAGAGAGAGAGTAAGATAAAGGAGAGAGAGAGTAAGATAGAGAAGGAGAGAGAGAGAGAGTAAGATAAAGAAGGAGAGAGAGAGAGAGTAAGATAAAGAAAGAGAGAGAGTAAGATAAAGAAGGAGAGAGAGTAAGATAAAAGAGAGAGAGAGTAAGATAGAGAAGGAGAGAGAGAAAGATAGAGAAGGAGAGAGAGAGAGAGAGTAAGATAGAGAAGGAGAGAGAGAGAGAGTAAG
>NC_030444.2:2876304-2881304 GCF_001660625.3 Ictalurus punctatus
TCCAGAGAAGAAGAAGAAAAAACAAAACAAAACTGGCACCCAGAGGAGGTTGGAGGGTTTATGTTGATCTCCGTGTGGATCAGAAAATATCGGTAAAGAGACTCTGTAGGTAAACGGATAAGATGGTCCGTTTGGAGCAGATTGGCGTTATCCTTGGTAGAAAATACCAAACAGGGACCAAATCGTGTCCTGGAGGGACGCCTGGTTCAACCCGCCATTTAATTACCAGGCTGGTAGAGTCGGAAACGAAATCTGGCCCTGTAAACAGTTCTTCAGTTTGTCTCTCTGGGGAAACTCTTTACGACGGAGTGTTTTCCATCAGAAAAGCTCCTATCTAAAGTATTAACCGTCCTTCAGGAACCCTTTCGAGTGGAAAATCGACACACTGCGCTGCATCTAAGGCTGCAGAACATCCTCCTGAAGTTATTTGTCCTATTCAGATCATACTATTAAGGAGTACATCTAGCAAGATATCTTGATATGCCACTGACTACGTTTACATGGACAGCTGTAATCTAATTACTGACCTCATTCTGAATAAGACGATATTCTGATTAAGGTGTTTACATGGACAGCTGTAATCTAATTACTGACCTTATTCTGAATAAGACGATATTCTGATTAAGGTGTTTACATGGACAGCAGTGATCTAATTACTGACCTCATTCTGAATAAGACGATATTCTGATTAAGGTGTTTACATGGACAGCAGTGATCTAATTATCGACCGTATTCTGAATAAGACGATATTCTGATTAAGGTGTTTACATGAGTAGTTTTTAGAATATTCCTGCCATGTTCCCGTTTGACATGTTCTAGAACATAGATCGATTAACGGCACACGTCATTACGTCACCGCGCCGACCGACGATTGTTTTCCCGCTTGGCTGACACACTGACGCTGTGAAAGAGAAGATGTCCTCCTCACGTTCTCCTCATATCCATGCGCTTCCTGCGGGTTCTCAGTTTTCCTCTCACCCTCCATAAAAACATGCCCGTAGATAGAATTCCCCATGGGTGTGAATGAGTGTAAGTGTGTGTGTGTGTGTTGTGTGTACACGGTGCCCCGTTTTCTTCTGGAGTCCCATTCAAGATGTATTCCTCATGAACCGTGTTCCCAGGACAGGCTCCGGCAGGCCCGTGACAACCTCGACCGGGATAGAGCTGGAGATAAAGCCTGCGCGAGTGCTTCTCAGAATGCTCGGATTCTATCGCCTTTCCTTCTCAGAAAGGCTCTTCAAAAGGAAAACGAGGACTTGCTGACTTTTTTTAAGCCTGCTGTTTTAGTGCGGTTGGAGAGACACACACCGAGCGGATGCGACTGCGGAAGGAGCAACATCAAAGCAAGACCAAGCTCCTATATTTAGAAAGCACGAGCGAGCGGTCAAGGTTTCAAGGTTTAGTATCATTGTCAAAAACAACGTAATTGCAGTCATACGAAGCTCGGGAGACAAACAAAGACCGTATTTAATGACACGGGACGCATTCACAACGCTCATTCGTTCATCCTTAGTAACTGCCTGGTCAGGGACGCGCGAGGTGGTTTAAATTAGGCTACTGGGTTGTTGTTGTTGTTGTTGTTGTTGTTGTTGTTGTTGTTTTTTAAATGAAATGCAGTAGAACCAATTAAAGATTGTCGCAGGTGCAAACTAATATAATGTAATGATGTAGCTGAGATCGAGGACCAATCAGAGCCAGAACTCACACACTTTTGCTGATAGTTCTTTCCAGGGTTCTTGGTGTGGATTATTGTGTTTTTTGTTTTTTTTTAAATACTTATAAAAATCCTTCTGGTTTAGGCCACACCCCTTTCACGTTTAAATCCGAATACCGATACCGTCATCGCGTTACACGCGTTCTACGCATGGTCTTATATGCTGTATTTTCCTTTGATACTTCTCTGTCTTCCCCTTTTAATAAGTGCCTCGATCGACATTGTTCTGAAACGCACGCAACCCATCAAGCTCGCCTTCCACAAATGTAATTACGACCCGATGTGAAAACGAACCAGGGACGCGGCTCCCTAAAGAGATACAGACGGATTGTTTTGAACGCCGCGTCTTAATAAGTTTATTCATAAAGGACAGAGACGATCCGGAGACGAAATTACATAAAACATTCCCAATCGTTTCTCCACTGGGTGACACGTTAATTAAAGACTTTGCTAGTTTTGTTCTTTTTGTTTCTGATCATCGGAAAGTTTTAGAATATCCTCAGAAATACTTGCCAGATTGGTATTAGAGATATATATATATATATAAAAAAAATAAATAGGCTTTTTGTTGTTTTGAAAGAAGAAGCAAAAAAAAAGTCCCTACTAATTCTCGTTTAATTCTCTTTTCATTTAAAAGCAGCCTTTGGTCAAGGTGCGACCACAATCTGGAACTCCGGGTCGATCGTTCATTCTTTGCCTTTCACGACATCTTATTTATTTTATTATTATCATCGGAAAAGATTGTTTCACATCCTATCTGTGAAAGGCAGACGTGAAGGCTGGAGTAGGGATTGTAGTATTTGATAATTATACACACTGGTCGCTTTTAATCTTCGTTGAACTTTTATTTGTGTATTCTTAACATAGCTGGCGTTTAAATGCGTCCGTGATTTCCCACCGAGGACGACCGAGGGACTCGTACACGACCATCAGAAAAGGTTCGAACGTTCACCGAAGCGCAAGAAGGCGACACGATACATTAAGAGCCGGGGTGGGGGGGGGGGGGGGGGGGGGGGGGGGTAAACTTTCGAGCAGGATGATCGGTGTGAATTGTTATTACTTTGTTTAAAGATCCTGTTTGATTGTTTTTCTCATTTAGCACCGCCCTTCAGAAGCTACAGAAGATGTTTACATGTTTCCCAGAAGACAAAATGATAGCAATTTCTCCCGTTCATCCTGTTCGAAAGTTTACACCCCCCCCCGGCTCTTAATGCGTCGTGTTGCCTTCTTGGGCATCGGTGAACGTTTGCACTTTTTGTAGCAGTCGTGTACGAGTCCCTCGGTCGTCCTCGGTGTGAAAGGGATCTGGACATTATATAGGCGCTGTTGGAAAAGGGGTCAAGTATGCGGAAGATGCTGGAGGAGTAAAGAATGTGCAGGACCTGGAGGATTTTTCTGAAGAACGGCTCAGGACAAACCAGGGACTCATGGGCAACTATCACGAAACGTAAAAAGGTAACGACACACAGCATTAAGAATCGAGCGTGTGTATTTTGCAGATTCTGCAACGGGTATGTAAACTTATGACCTCGACCGTATTACCTTTTAATTTCAAGATACTGTATGTTTTCGACACTTTGCCTTGTCACTTCAAAAAAAGAACAAAAAAAAAACTGTACACTGTTAGGGAAAGAGAAAAAAAAAGGTTAACTCTAAACTTTCTATTTATATCCTTTCTATTTAAGGATACGATATGAACCCTTAATTATCCAAAAAATAAAAAAACGTGTAAAAGCACATATGTGTTTGTCTGAGAGGCGTGAACACGTGTGACAAGTGACGCGATTTGTTTTTCCCCCTCACCAGTGCGAAGTCCTTGTTGAGGATCATCTGCTCCATCAGCGATGACTCGTTGTGAAAGAGATGAGGCTGCATGTGACTCCACATGTGAGGAAACCACCAGAACTCGTTCACATACTTCAGCAGGAGATCGTCGCCGTCGTTTTCCTCCTGAGTGCCTGAAAACACACGGATAAACACACGCGTAAACTACAGCCCGATATGATAACGATAACGAGTCTTTATGAATCACGTACACGTTACAGCACAGTGAAATTCTTGTCTTTGCAGACCCCAGAATGTTAGGAAGTTGGGGTCAGAGCGCGGGGTCAGACATGATACAGCGCCCCCTGGAGCAGAGAGGGTTAAGGGCTTTGCTCAAGGGCCCAACAGTGGCAGCTTGGCAGCACTGGGGCTTGAACCCGCCCCGACCTTCCGATCAGTAACCCCCACACACACACACACACACACACACAGTGTCACTTACCTGTGTGGAAAAACTTGCCAGAGAAGCCCAAATTGAAGGTAAAGTTCGAGATTTGAGTTCGCAGCATATCCTGCGTCTCAAGTAGAGCCTGGGAAGGGAGGGGAAAAAAAAAAAACGACACATAATGATACACATGATATTAGAGGTGGACAGGTCAAAGGTCACAACATGTTAGTTTGAATTTGATCCAATAGTGCGACTCATATAATGTACCAATCCACATGACTACTACAGTAACACGTTATTTTACAAAGAACATACATTGACTGAATTGTTGAAGCTTTCTGTAAGGAGATGTTGATTTCACAAGGAAGGAGGCTCCAACGTCAGTGCTTTGTAATAGTAAGGACGTTCTGGGCCGGGGGGGGGGATCTTCAGGTCAGATGACTTTGCGGTTTCTCTGGGACGTGACGGAAAAGATATAGACGCTGCTGAGGGAGCGGCTTGCTATGACATGAATCGCCATGATATAAATGACCAATAAATATCGTGGCTGTATTCCTCTAATAAACATAAACAACCCAAAAAAAAAAAATCTCGTGTTATTGTTTTATATAGCTATAAAGGCGTGAAAGGCAGGCGGAATTGAGCTGCTTTTAAGAAGTGCTACCATCACCATGCTTGATTTTTGTCACACTTGCAATTTTGTGCCTCAAATACATATAGTATACATATTTAACTACGTTAAACTGACGATCGCGTCGCTTTTCATCACCTGAACAATCAGATCTCAACTCGGGGTGCAGGTGCAAGCCAGAAAAAGCGACACGGAGGACAAAATGTCTGTTGTAAAAAGTGACAACTTAATAGTGCGGTGACCTCGAATATTTCAGCGAGGAACACAAAGAGCTTTTTGTTGTTGTTGTTGTTGTTGCAAATAAGACCTGGCTAAATATTGAGAAATCAGTATAATCTTTGTTGTTAGCCAATCTAGACAGAAGGGCTAGCTAATTTGCAGGTACACTCGCAAGGCATAAGTGGTAACAATGTTGCTACGGTTACTGTGTCTGGGTCATGAGA
>NC_030444.2:2883804-2886304 GCF_001660625.3 Ictalurus punctatus
AACACTCCAGC
This sequence comes from Ictalurus punctatus, assembly GCF_001660625.3. Taxonomy (NCBI): domain Eukaryota; kingdom Metazoa; phylum Chordata; class Actinopteri; order Siluriformes; family Ictaluridae; genus Ictalurus; species Ictalurus punctatus. Next base: position 2,883,816 of record NC_030444.2, read on the forward strand.
TCTGATGAATACACGGACACACCGTGATACAACAGATGAGATACAAGTGTGCGAGTGGACGACAGGCCGCGTGCGAGAGCGCGAGCCGGAGGGTTATGGGAAGAAAGAAAGAAAGAAGGAAAGAGGAAAAAAAGAAAATAAGGAGAGATAGATAGGGATTCTTTATAGGAGGGAAAGAAAACTTACCGTCTTCACATTTGTCCCTCTCTTTATTTTTCTCTTTGCCATTATCCCGCGTTCTATTCTTACTTTTCTTCATTCTTTCTTTCTTTCACACCTTTGCACTTCTTTTTTCCTTACTCATATACATCTTTCACATGAATCCTTCCTTCTTTCTTTCTTTCTTTCTTTCTCCTATATTCATCTTTCACACTAATCCTTCTTTCTTTCATTCTTTCTTTCTTTCTTTCTTTCTCCTATATTCATCTTTCACACTAATCCTTCTTTCTTTCTTTCTTTCTCCTATATTCATCTTTCACACTAATCCTTCTTTCTTTCTTTCTTTCTCCTATATTCATCTTTCACACTAATCCTTCTTTCTTTCATTCTTTCTTTCATTCTTTCTTTCTTTCTTTCTTTCTCCTATATTCATCTTTCACACTAATCCTTCTTTCTTTCATTCTTTCTTTCTTTCTTTCTTTCTTTCTTTCTTTCTTTCTTTCTCCTATATTCATCTTTCACACTAATCCTTCTTTCTTTCGTTCTTTCTTTCTTTCTTTCTCTCTCCTATATTCATCTTTCACACTAATCCTTCTTTCTTTCTTTCTTTCTTTCTCCTATATTCATCTTTCAGAATAATCTTTCTTTCTTTCTTTCTTTCTTTCTTTCTTTCTTTCTCCTATATTCATCTTTCACATGAATCTTTCTTTCTTTCTTTCTTTCTTTCTTTCTCCTATATTCATCTTTCACACTAATCCTTCTTTCTTTCTTTCTTTCTTTCTTTCTTTCTCCTACATTCATCTTTCACACTCTAAGGCCCTGTTTACACTAGTGCGATCCTGTTCACACTCTAAGCCTTTTCTTTCCTTCCTTCCTTCCTTCCTTTACCCAACGTTCTCTCACCCTCTATTCCTTTCTTTCTTTTTGTTCCTTTCTTTCTCCGCCTGTCTTTCTGTGGAAGAGACAGATCGAGAACGGGGCCTGGCAAAACAGCAACAAATACAGGTGTGATGACAGAAAAGTGAATGACAGCAGCGAGAGAGAGAGAAAAAAAGAGAGAGCGCACGAGAGAGAGAGAGAGAGAGAGAGAGAGAGAGAGAGAGAACCTGCATTCGGTGACAGAAAAAAATAAACAGATCAGCAGAACGGAGAGCCTTGGGATTTTTTTTTTATTATTTGTTTCACTTACATCAAAATTTCACTCAAAACCCCTGACAAAGACTCTCTCTCTTACTGCACACACACACACACACACACACACACACACCCAGTGATACAGGGTACAAAGGCGGGACCAGAATAGCAGGGGGAAAGCGTGGACGTGTTGGAAAAGTTGGAGGGAAAGTTTGGGAAGTGATAAGCAGCATTAAATGTTGAGTGTTGGAGTGTGCTATTGATCTGGCTCGGAGCGCTGATACTCGGAGACTCTGCGCACGCCGGAGCAGTGATGCGTTAATGCTGCACCGAATGTGCTTATGGCGCAGATTATTATCGTGCGCGGAGGAGATGTTCTTCCCGGAAGCGCAGCGTCGGGCTTGTAATGCTCTCGAAATGAGAGCTGGGCTGAGCGGCTAGCGCTGGTGCAGGCAGACAGATAAAAACGACTACATTAACCACAAGCACATTAGAAACTCTTTTATGACCTGGAAAAAAGTGTGTGTGTGTGTGTGTGTGTGTGTGTGTGTGTGTGTGTGTGGTCTTGGCTGGCCTCTCTTTAGAAGCCCACTGTGATCCAGATGCTATGTTTGGACACTGATATTAAATCAGGAAATTCTGTGTGTGTGTGTGTGTGTGTGTGTGTGTGTGTGTGTGTGTGTGTGTGTGTGCTTATGGACATGCTCTTGTAGACTGACACCTATGATATGAAGAGAAGAGGTAGAATCAAATTTAGGAATAAGGACTGAAATTGGGGTTTTTAGAGATTCAGAGATGAAGGTTTTAGGATTATGGGATGGGATTAGGGATTTTGAGAGTTAGGATTATGATTTAGGATTAAGGGTTGGAATTAAGCATTATGGTTGTGGATCGTCATCTAGGATAAAGAATTTAGGGTCGGTGATTACGGTTTTAGGATTAGGGTTTAGCATTAGGCATTAGGATTGAGGATTATGTGTTACTAATCGCAACTCATGATTTTAAACAATAATCCCCAGCCATAATCCCTAATCCCAGCTCCTGATCCTAAACCATCATATGGAATTTGGCAGACCATAATCACCAACCCTAAATTCCTCATCCTAAATGACAATCCACAACCATAATGCCATAATAATTCCAACCCCTAATCCTAATCTAAATCTAATCTCTAATTTCACTCTTAATCCTAAACC
>NC_030444.2:2891304-2901304 GCF_001660625.3 Ictalurus punctatus
GTGTGTGTGTGTGTGTGTGAGATTTGTGATGACTGGATAGAACGGAGTACCTGAGCCTAATAAGGAACCAAATCCCTGACAACACTCTGTGTGTGTGTGCATCTACGTAGGTGTGTGTGTGTGTGTGTGTGTGTGTGTGTGTGTGTGTGTGAGAGAGAGAAGTTTTGTTTGTGGTTTTAAGTGATACCATGATTTAACATTCAAGAGATGTTGCATATGTATTCTATTCCCTGATGTACACACACACACACACACACACACACACACACACACACAGAAAACGTCTGGAAAAATGCTGTCCAATGCTGGGTGACTAACGGCATGCGGCAAGTATTATGTAGGACTGAAGTCTCATAAGCAGTGCTGTGTATCGGGGTGTGTGTGTATATGAGTGTTAGCTCGTTAGTGTGCTTTGTGACATGGCGCATCATCCTGCTGGAAGTAGCCATGACATGGTGTTCAACTGTGCCCATACGAACGGACGCTCGTATTCAGGAACGATATTCCGGCGTACAAACGGTGCTCGATCGGTATGAAAGGATTTGACGCGTCCCGAGAGCACCTTCCTCACAGCGCTACGCCGCCTCCACCAGCCTGGACCGACAGACTGCACGTTAGAGCCATGGATTCATCCTGCCGACGCATATTTCTGATCCATACTCAGTTGTTCAGCTTTGGTGACCCGCTGCAGCGTCAGATTACTATCCTGGGTGGTCGTTACACCTCAGGGATTGATATATCATGCATACTGAGATGCTTTTCTCCTCACCGCGGTTGTAAAGAGTGGCTGTTTGAGTGACTGTAGCCTTTCCGTCGGCTCGAATCAGTCTGTCATTCTTCTCTCACCTATCGTTTCTGTGCAAAGAACGCCCCCCTTGCCCGTCCCCGTCTCATCCTACACACCATTGTGTACAAGTTTTCATTTCCTCTAGCTCCGCCTCCAGCTCTATTCTCTCTATATCCACGTGCGTCTGGGTGTTCCTTCGTCCGGCGTAGAAAGATCTGTACTACGAAATATCGGGCGGGTTTTTTTTTTTCCCCCTTCCTTCTTATTCTCCCTAATAAATAATAAATCCGTTGTTTATCCTATATCCGTTACACCGTCTATAGACGAACGACCCCGTTGACTTCCTCACACCGTACCGTCATTATAGAGAACAACTCTGCAGGGCTTTTCCTGATTAGGTCCGAGTCCTGTTTCTTTCCGTCCGATGATAAAATATTCACGAGCAGAAAACGGAGCCAGGCTTCGGAACCGCGGGACGGCTTCGGAGCGAGCGGGCGACGGGAGGGGACCGTGTTTAGCACCGAGATGCTGAGAGAAGACAAGCGAGCTTCGGTTATTAAGACGAAGCATATGCGGCGGTGAAATAACGATCGGTAAGCATCCGTGAATCAACTGCCGCCTCTCGTGGGCCTTTTCAGAATCGACCCGGGACAGATCGGCCCGTCGTAACGAGCTGCTGCGAGTACATGCTTCGCTTTTGATTTCCGAAGCAACGAACTAGCGCGCGGTTGTCAGCATGAAAGCACCTTACACTGCGATTTCTGCCGGACGGGTGTGTACGCGTGCTTATGTACGCAATTAACACGAGTCACTTACTTAATCACAGGAGAGTTCTCATTTTCTGCTGAATATTACGGGTCATAAGTGACATTTCAGAACATATGCCTCATAAGTAAGAGCCAGTGGTGGTGTTTGTCAGATGGTAGCCCATCTGCTTCAAAGCTTTGGTGTATTGTGCGGTGTGTTCGAGATGCTTTTCTGCTCAGCACGGTTTGCTTACTGATTAATTACCTGTTCGATAAAACCAGTCTGGCCATTCTCCTCCGAACGCGTTCCCGCCCACAGAACCGTCGCCCGCCGGGTGTTTTCTGTTTTCCGCGCCATTCTGTGTAGAGACTGTTCCACGGTTCTGACAACCGATCCACAGTCACTGCGATCACCGAGACTCCGCCCCCCTCCATTTCTGATCTTTGATGTGAACGTTAACGGAAGCTTTCGACCCGTGTCTGCGTGATTTTGTTCGGAACACCGTCACACGGATCACCGAACGAACGCGCGGGAATACCGGTGTTCCTATTAAAGTGGCCAGCGGGAGAAAAAAGGGCAGAGTGCGTCCCCTATGAGCAGCACGTCTGAACGGATGACATCTCGAAATAAATGATACAAGTGGCGTTGGAGATGGAAGGTTACTGCTGTGTGTGTGTAAAGACAGAAGAGAGGATTAAACAGATAGTGTTAAAAAAAAAAGAGAGAGAGAGAGAGAGAGAGAGGGGGGGGGGGGGTGGGTGGGTGGGTGGGGGTGCTGGAGTGAAAAGAGAAAAATAAACCCACACAAATGCCACATTTTGTTGTCACAGCAACACTCAATCCCTCCATCTCTCTTCTTCTGCTACCATTTTGCTTCCTCCATCTGTCTCGATCCCTGGCCTTCATCAACCCCGCCCACCCTCCCCCCAGGCCCCGCCTCCGCCTCCACACTCGTATTCCTGACTTGCAGCACTTAAGTCATTACCATTCTTTTTGATTCAAGATTTATAATCTACAAAACCAGTCTGATCAGACACGAGACCTTACTAATGTTGTCTCTGTGTGTGTGTGTGTGTGTGTGTGTGTGAGAGAGAGAGACAGAGAGATAGACTAGCAACCTACATAACCCACACACACACACACACACGGAGCAATCTCCACGGAGCGAGATCGATCCTCTCTCGTCGGTCGCTAAATGGAGGTTCGGCACGTCGAGGTCCCCCCCCACCGCCCCCCCCCGCACCGCTCTCTGCGCTTGACGGCTTAGAGCCGAGATTTAACGTCGGAATGAGATATCAGGGGGACGGGATGATGAAAAGGCTGTGCGCTGAAGTGCCGAAATCACATCCCATTATATTCTCATAACATCTTAAGCAAAGCGTTTTGATCTCCCTATACGTACACGCCGAGGGGGAGAACAAGCGCGTGTATTCCGGCACTTTCCTTCTCATCATTTTAACCTGCCACTTCCAGTCCGATGTCTTTTGACCTAGCTACCGATTATAATAATAAAATCGACAGGAATGCGAAACGGAATGGATGAGGACACCCCAATCGACCAATATCAGTACTTTATTTATTTATTTATTTATTTATCTATTTATTTTCGGCAATTACAGCTTCGAGACATCTAAAAGCCCATCCATCCATCTTCTTTCTCCTTTACGGCGAGAAGTAATCGCGTTTTTTTTAATTTTTTTTTTTAATTATTTTATTTATTTATTTATTTATTTATTTTTTTACAGCATTGTGGTTAAATTGTGGCCCATACCTCTTGGAAACCGTCTCCGATTCCCCAAGGTTACGAGTCTCCCTCTGATGGATTAGCAATTTCAACACCCTCCATAAATTTTCCGCCAAGGCAAGGCTCCTTTGTTTGTGTTTTATTTTTTTTTTTTTAGAAACCACTTTCGAGTTTATTCGCCTGTATGTCTGATGTCGTTGTTGAAACGTCCATCTTCTCCTCAGTTTCTTGGACACTGACGTTTAACGCACCGGTCAGTGACCGACCCTGTTCCTGGAGATCTACCTTCCTGAAGACTTCAGCTCCGACTGTAATCGTGCCCACCTGACCATCTTATCTAATCTAATCTAATCTAATCATCGCCTTAAGAGCTTCTCCATCATCTAAAAAAAAACCAGGTGTGTTGGATTTTGGTTGGAGATGAAACCTGAAGGAGATCTCAAGGAAAAGCGTTGGAGATGGTGACCACTGCTCTGACGTGTCCTGCTACGCCCGTCCATTCGTACTTCCTTCGATGGTGTCTAATACCCCAGTGAATTTTGTATCGTAGGTTTATTTAATGTCTAAAGCATTTCCAACCTGCAGATCAAAAGATTGAACACTACTAGTGCGGATAAATGACAATCCTTTGGACAAAACACCAACCGTGCAAGCTTAGCCGGGAATCGAACCGCCAACCCTACGGTTCGCAGACGCCACTCTACCGCCACCACAGCTCTACCACCTGAGCCACAGCCGCCGGATTTAATCATCCCGATACTTCTCTGTGGATGACTTAATAGAGCTAAGAATGGAGTCCAAATCGATTCGAGGTTCAGATTTAATCATCATCTCTTCCAGTAAAACAATTCTTAGGAATTTCCTCAACATCCATGGATCCTCGTTCCACAATTAGACAGCATAAAGATCCAAAGGCGCTGGTCGAGAATCTCGCTCCGTCTCTTTAACAGTTTATACGGCGTCGGACGTTTAGGGATTCTCAGACCTCGTGGAATTCTCTTATTCCTCCGATATTCGCTCGACGTAGAGTCCATGAAGTCCTCCATGAAGTCGCGGTCGGTGTTCGCCGCGTGCCGGATTGAGATGAAGAATGTCCGTCTCGGGGGAGGAGAATCTTTCCGAGGAACACGCCGACGTATCGGCGCGATTATCGGTCAGAATCGTTCACCTCTTGAAACGAAGTCGTGGGGGGGGTTTTTTTTCAACCGTGTGCCCCGGGTTCCCCGCGATAGGCTCCACAAGACGCTGTGTAGGATGCGTGGCATGGAAAATGAACGGATGGATAATGATAATGAGTCTTAACCGGTCACATACAGCACAGTGAAATTCTTTTCTTCGCATACCCCAGCATGTCAGGACGCTGGGTTCAGAGCGCAGGGTCAGACGTGATACAGCGCCCCCTGGAGCAGAAAGTTTTAAGAGCCTTGCTCAAGGGCCCAGGTGACTGGATAGATGAGGTCTCTACAGGTGGTTTGACATTCGAATCATTCCCGCCCACATTCACCACTTCCAGGATCATACGTGGCCCGTATACTGTCACTTAATAAAGCGTTCCCGCGGCCACGCCGTAACCCACCGAACAAAAACGCATCCTTGGTTATCGTTTCTCCTTCGGCGTTTTATTCCGTACGTAGTCGTTAAGGGATGATCATGAACACCGTGTCGGGGATGTGTGCGTTACTATTCGAGTGACGGTTGTATCGCTTGTGACTCTTCCATCACGCTGTACATATAAAGAGGCAGACGCAAACACCGACGCACGCCCGGTTGAAAACTAAGCGAGGGATTGCTTTCAGAATCTATGGAGCGGAAACGACAAAAAAAAAGAAGAGAGGACGAATATTGCTGCGTGTGTGTGTGTGTGTGCGCTCTATGTTCCATATTGTTGACTCGCAGGCATCTATGATATGACACCGTGAAACCTCATTATAGCGCTACTGGATCTGTGGCAGACAAAAATGAGTTTCCTCTCGCACTCTTTCTTCCCCGATACGTTCCCTCCATCCATTCTCTCACGCTCTTTTCATTTGCTTCTTGTCCCAGTTTGTTTTCACTATCCCTTCCCCCCCCCCCCCCCCCCTTCGATTCCCCCACCCCCCACCCACCCGCTCTCTTTTCGGTCGCGCTAAACATTTTTCTTTCTCGTCGCTTTATCGGTTCTCCGGGAGGTTCGGGGACATCGTTCTTGTGCGATTTCATTCTGCTGTTCATCGCTCACGTCTTCTGGTCGACATCTCTCTGGTTTTTATGCTCGTGTGTGTGGGGAGAGAGAGAGAGAGAGAGAGAGACGGAGAGAAAGAGGTTCACCCAGAAATCTCACCAAAAACAAAAATTGCGAAAACAGCCATTACGACTAATTTCGCATAACAGCGGCATGGAACACACTCATTAAAGGAATACTCCACCATTTTTCAACCTAATCTCCATCCGCCACGTCTGTAGAGTACGTATGATTACCACCGGGCGAGGATTTCAACATGTTTCCCCGTGTACCCGGAAAAGGACAAAAATACGCTCGGAATAAGGGAAGTCTAAGGGCAGTCGTTGCATTGACCGATATTGAAAATATCGGATTAAACCGTTCTTGTTCCACACTGCAGGAAGCGGTAATTATTTCTGCGATATTTCTGCGTTAAATCTGAGCTAGATTAACCAAGGACGCACGCCATTTCCTCTGAAAAATGTGCATAAATTATGCAAATCGACCGTAGATGTTCATTTGCATGAAACGTGAAGCACGGTGGTGGTAGAACAGCCACCTCACAGGATCCATGGTCCGAGCTTTGAGCCCGTGCGGAACGTTCTCCTCACGTCTGTGTGGGTTCCCTCGGCGTACTCCGGTTTCCTCCTGCTTTCCAAAATGCCTGCAGGTGGATTCGCTAAGATAAATACAACAACCCCCCCCCCCCCCCCCACACACACACACACTCTCCCTCCCCAGCCCCACGACGGGTTTGCGCCGGACCAGCGTTCCGGTCGTTTCCTTGCCGAAAATCCTTGACGAGCTGCTAAAGATTCAACAACTGCCCCTTAGACTTCTATTGCGCGTGAATTTTGCGGAAAGAGTTTTGAAGTTTTTTCCTCCTCACACGCGAACGCTGAACTTCTTGTACACGGTAATGAAGCGTACACTTCAGACAGAGCGGTCGGACATCAGGTCGAAAAACAGTGGAGTATTCCTTTAATGCTACTCACACAACCACATATGCAAACATATGCACCTGGGTTTATTCGCACGCGATTCGGTCGCGACCTTAGAAGGATTTTGGCTTGGGGACTCCGGTGTATCTAAACATATACCACACACAGACACACACACACACACACACACACACACACACCACGGGGTGAATCCCGTCTTGCTGCGTGTGTTGACTCATTTATCACCAGCGTCCCCCGTTCATCAGCTCGGCCCAAGAGGCTGATGGGAGATATGCCAAGCGGTGAATGAGAGTGACATTCCAATCCACAACACCTAGCACAGAGACTCTAACACACACACGGATGCAAACTTGTATATTATTGATATTGTGAATCGTCTATATCCGATGACTGTTTTGAAAATGTGCGTGTGTGTGTGTGGGGGGGAGGCGGGGGGTCTGCGAGGACAGGGTAACGGTGAATGAAATCATGAGACTCACACCTTCCGAGTTGTCCAAAAAACAAACAAACAAACAAACAAACAAATGAAATCAACCCTCCTCCTGGCTTCACACGTGCAACGCTCCATGGAAGAGTGAACACGACTGAATAGAGCCGTCCCTGGAGGTACGCACACATGCCTTAAGGTAAGAAACTCTGACAGTAGCGTTACGATATCATTACTTATGTCAGCTAAGGTTATGTCAAGCTTGGGACTGTTAATTAAGCCAACACGGCTGACTCGTTTTGAGTGAACGTTGTTAGCGTTATTTCCACCGACTCTAACGTTAGCTCGCGTACTTTAAAAACAATAATCCAAATACAGCTTGTATAACGTACAACGTGTTTAACTTGTATAACATCGCCTTTTTGCCATTCGTTAATACAACTTAATTAACTTCGTTAACACTACTATACTGTACTGTACTATACTGTATTAAAGCTACTATACTGTACTGTACTACGCTATAGCTATTACACTGTACTGTACTATACTATATTAAAGCCACTATACTATACTGTACTATATTATACTATATTATACTATACTATATTATACTATACTATAGCTACTATACTATATTATACTATACTATATTATACTATACTATAGCTACTATACTATATTATACTATACTATAGCTACTATATTATACTATATTATACTATACTATAGCTACTATATTATACTATATTATACTATACTATAGCTTCTATACTATATTATACTATACTATATTATACTATACTATAGCTACTATACTATATTATACTATACTATAGCTACTATATTATACTATATTATACTATACTATAGCTACTATACTATATTATACTATACTATATTATACTATACTATAGCTACTATACTATATTATACTATACTATAGCTACTATATTATACTATATTATACTATACTATATTATACTATACTATAGCTACTATATTATACTATATTATACTATACTATAGCTTCTATACTATATTATATTATACTATAGCTACTATACTATATTATACTATACTATACTATACTATAGCTACTATACTATACTATATTATACTATACTATAGCTACTATACTATATTATACTATACTATAGCTACTATATTATACTATATTATACTATACTATAGCTTCTATACTATATTATATTATACTATAGCTACTATACTATATTATACTATACTATACTATACTATAGCTACTATACTATACTATATTATACTATACTATAGCTACTATACTATATTATACTATACTATAGCTACTATATTATACTATATTATACTATACTATATTATACTATACTATAGCTACTATATTATACTATATTATACTATACTATAGCTACTATACTATACTATATTATACTATACTATATTATACTATACTATAGCTACTATACTATATTATACTATACTATAGCTACTATATTATACTATATTATACTATACTATATTATACTATACTATAGCTACTATATTATACTATATTATACTATACTATAGCTACTATATTATACTATATTATACTATACTATAGCTACTATATTATACTATATTATACTATACTATAGCTACTATACTATATTATATTATACTATACTATAGCTACTATACTATATTATATTATACTATAGCTACTATACTATATTATATTATACTATACTATAGCTACTATACTATATTATACTATACTATACTATAGCTACTATACTGTACTGTACTATACTATATTAAAGCTACTATACTGTACTGTACTACACTATAGCTACTATACTATACTATACTATACTATAGCTACTATACTATAATATAGCTAGTATAGCTACTATACTATACTGTAGTGTACTATACTATAGCTACTATACTATACAGCTACTATACTATAGTTACTATACTATACTATAGCTACTATACTATACCGTACTATACTGTACTATACTACAGCCACTATACTGTACTGTACTATACTATACTATACTGTACTATAGCTACTATACTATATTATACTATACTATAGCAACTATACTATACTATACTGTACTATAGCTACTATACTGTACTATACTACAGCCACTATACTGTACTGTACTATACTATATTATACTATACTATAGCTACTATACTATACTGTACTATAGCAACTATACTATATTATACTATACTATAGCAACTATACTATACTATACTGTACTATAGCTACTATACTATATTATACTATACTATAGCAACTATACTATACTATACTGTACTATAGCTACTATACTGTACTATACTGTACTACAATGGAATAAAACGGTTTGCTTTTACAACAGGGTTTGAAATTAACACCGGGTATAAATCCATTGCAGCGGGTAACGATGTCACTAGCTCACCAGCCAATCTGGCAGGTTATGTTTCACAAACGATGTTCACTCAAGTTGCTGGCGAAGTCCATGCGGATTTAGCGCACGTCCTCGACTCACGAGTCAACATGAATATGAAATCTAGCCGAACCTGCGCGATTCTGGCTTACGACCGTCACTAAGCAACAAATAAAGGCACGCCGGTTTGTTTGATTCGAAGGGGATAGCTCAGACCCAAGAAACATAATCACGTGGGGTAACTAACCCCAGAGTAAAAAGGAAAGAAGCACCTAGCAATGACGAAGCCCATCTGTAGCACAACCCCGGCCTATCCTGGCTAGGTGTACTTTTTACAAGACCACGGCTTTGTCTGGTGGTGTAGTTCGACGCACGTTAAGACATTTTTGGACTCAGCTCTACACTCTCTTGACTGTTTATTCTTTTATTTGTTTGTTTGTTTGTTTATTTATTTATTTAAGTGCCCCGAACTGATGTCCCGTTACATGACTTTCTTACATTATTTCCGCTGCATTATCACCTTACATTATCTACTGATTGGAGCTAGCATTCCTGTAGCGCGCTCAGTGAGACACACACACACCATGTACACAAAGCAAATTGTCACTGACATGTAATAACAGTGTTATAACAGTGTTATGTAACTACGCAGCATGATTAAGTCCTCTCTCTCTCTCTCTCTTTCTCCGTTTCCACTGCATTGATTGGCC
>NC_030444.2:2906304-2931304 GCF_001660625.3 Ictalurus punctatus
TAGTAGGCGGAGACTATGACACTGACCATGCAGAAGGTGGCGAGGAGGATAACCAGCCTCCTCAAGTTCCTCCGCAGCTTCACGGCCAGATTCATGGCAAACGGCGTACATGTGTAGGACGAAGTCTCGGATGGTGCGCTAACCTAGACTAAAGAAAAAGGATCGGCCGACTAGCAAGCACCTCGTAGTCATGTTACCATCGCACAGCGCAGGCTAGCGATCTTTCTTTTACTCCGGATGTTCTGTAGAACGGCCTCCGGATCCTTACATCGTTCTCAGACGCTTGATTTGTACAAAGTCACCACACTAGTCGGACGCCATTTTATCCATGGTCCCAAAATTCCAGCGCTAAATCCTTGCGACCTGTTAAAAGAGGAAAGAAAACAAAAGACACATCTCCTGTCAGTCTACAAATGAGCACTTAAGACCCGTGTCTGTGAAAGTGTCGAAGTTTCCCCCTCCCCCGGGGGCACATCAAGGGAGGATAACGATGCTCTAAAGGGACAAACCGAGCCGTCAAGACTCCAGGTTGTTTTCAATCGACAGTCCACCAGCTGTGACCAACACTTCCCGAGGGGACACGTGATTGGTCGGGCTTAAATAGGATAGGAAGTGCGCGTGGGGGGAGGGGGAAGCGAGGCAACGAGAGCTCCGAGTTGGCTTGCAGGGAGAAGCGACCATCACGTACCCACCCACGTACACCATGGCACACGCAGAATTAATTCTAGTCCACAGAAACGACATCTCAAGGCGACGAACAACTCGACAGAAAGTAAGAATTCGGTTAGGTTACGCTTATATACGCTTTCGGACAACTCCGATCGTTCGTTTTCCTCGTTTCAGCCTGGCACTGACATGGCGTTTTGGGCTATTTTCATAATCTCACCTCCAAAACATTTTTTTTTACGCCTGAACAAATCTACGTGCTATATAAACGACAAGATAAAGTACTTCACTGCTCTCTACCTGATCTCTGCAATATCTAATACCATTACCGTCCAGAGCACTTAGCCTTCTTTACTGGCATCCGCCATGTCGAGCGTAAATCAGACGGAACAGTTCTCTCCTTCAGGTAGCTCGAGCGATCCCGTCCTCGCCGTTTCTTTTCGCGTGGACGGAAAACTTTATGCAAAGGATCCAGGAACGTAGATTCTGGACGGAAAAGATTTGAAAGAAATACTGGATATCTAATAATAACGGACGGCGCTTTCATACCTTCAGTGGGGGATTGGTAGGGTATGGGACGTGTTCAGAATACCATCAGCATACGGGAGCACGTAGGGCGAAGTCGTTTCGGTCTTTCGATTAATAAAAGGTCAGAGGTTAGATGTGCTCGTAGAACCTGCCCGTGTGTGCAAACCCTGCTGAGAACCCCCCCCCCCCCCCCCCCCCCAAACAACAATACAAACCCTGATAAAATGTGTAATGGTTTTAATGATTATACAAAATGGGAATTGTATTGGTTTGAATGGAAACTGTAACGATCGCTGTGGGTCTCTACTGGTAATTTATCGCCTTCTATTGGTGGCATGTGATGTCTAGTGGATACCATTAAGCACCGATAATGGTAACGCTTGTAATGGTTAGCCGATGGTTTGTAATGGTATTTGTAGTGGAAACCATTCGAAACAATTTCTCTGATGGTTTCTATTGTTTGTTTGTTTGTTTGTTTTTTCCAGCAGGACATGAGAGACCATTCTACTCGCAGTCCTGACCATACGAACCATTCGAATTTCTCTGATGGTTTCTAGTGTTTTTTGTTTTTTTTTTCCAGCAGGGAAGGAGGAATTACTTTTGGGGGGTTTGATAGCCTATTGGACAAAGAGTTGTGATGTTTCTTCATGCACATCTGTGCATATACATCTGGACAGTATTGTCCATATAATAGCTAGAAATGCCAGAAAACTGTTATACAAGCGTGTGCAAAGGAAATGATGGACTGATAACACAATCAGTGAGTTTTTTGTTTATTATTATTATTATTATTATTATTATTATTATTATCATTTTACTATGGGGTACACTTGGATTATTTTTCTGGCGCACAGGCGCGCGCTTTCAGACGAGTTTCTCCTCCTGTTTTCAGTCTCTTTACGCGTGTGTATATTTATTATTTTCTCGTCCATACCTGTGAACGGTTTGACTTCTGAGGATTTCCTCTCGAGCGCGTCTGGGAGCGCACACGTTACCAAAACGCACTTGTTCTCCCTCACCGCCAGGCGGCGCGTCCTTCTGTGGTAACGCACCCTGTGGGCTAAATTAACCTTTTATTTAATCGGCGGTTAATTAATAAACACTCAGGAATGACCCGAAACTCCAACACAGCCAGGAGTACAATTTTCAATGACACACACACACACACACACACACACACACACACACACACACAGTTCTCAGACTGTCAGATGAACTTCTGAAGGTTTTAAAGCGCGCCCAGAAAAGCCAATTTCAAAGAATTTCAGTGAAGAAGAAAAAAAGTTTGACTTTTATTTGTTTGTTTGTTTGTTTTTATTTAAAAAGCACAAACACTATAAATGGCAGAAGCGACCCATCAGTATGTGCGTTCACGCAAATCAGCCAGGCGCATCATGCCACCGACAATAAAACAAAAAAGTGAATGAAGGAATGCACTGACTTCCAAAAATATTTCCGTGACACACTACAGTGTATGGATGGATGCATCTGGAGCGCGTGCTTAATCCCGATCCTGCAGGATGCATGGCATTCCGACACACCGCACAAGTCAAATAAATATCATAAACGGGATCCAAGCTCAAGCACAACGCCTTTTGAAGTTGCACCTGGAAAGGAGATTTAAACTAGGCCTAAAAAAACAACAAAAACAACAACAACAACAACAACCCCCAAACAAACAAACAATTGATGCAAAGTGATGCGCTCTGGAGGATGCGCGAGAGCCGCGATGCGCGGACTTACCTCAAGCCGAGGATGAGGCTCTTGCGTGCGGGGAGACGAGGCGAGTGAGCCGCCTTCCGAGCCCGAGCTCATCGCCTCCTTCTGCTGCTGATCCGGAGGCAGCCATCCGGAATGATGCAGCCACCTATTCACCTCTCTCTCTCTCTCTCTCTCTCTCTCTCTCTCTCTCTCTCTCTCTCTGTGATGACGATGCTGCGTCGCTGAGGGAACGCCGCCACTGCCGCTTCTCTTACTGCCTTCACTGACTTTAACGCGCGCGGATGCCTGTGCGCGCGCGTGTGTGTGTGTGTGTGCGTGTGTGTGTGCGTGTATGTGTGTGCGCGTGAGATTCTCTTCGTGTGACTGACACCGCGGCCGGTAATCAGATATGTTAATTGTGCAGGTTCCTGACTGAACGGTTCGGTTGGTGCTGAATCGGAGTCACTTCATCCAAAACCCTCAACTTCCGACCAGAATTCTTTTTAACGCCTTGTAGCCTGTGGAATCAGACATCATGCGGAAAAGAGATGAATTCACTGCAAACACAGGGTTTAATTAACACTACCAATATACATTTACCATGTAATTAACCCCCTGCAGTGTTATATTAGCATCTAGAATGATGAATTAATTCCTAGTGTTACCGTATTAACTCCTACAATACCGTATTAACTCCCGTAGTGCCTTATCAACACCTACAATACCGTATTAACTCCTGTAGTGCCTTATTAACTCCTACAATACCGTATTAACTCCATAGTGCCTTATTAACACCTACAATACCGTATTAACTCCCGTAGTGCCTTATCAACACCTACAATACCGTATTAACTCCTGTAGTGCCTTATTAACACCTACAATACTGTATTAACTCCTGTAGTGCCTTATTAACAACTACAATACCGTATTAACTCCTGCAGTGCCTTATTAACACCTACAATACTGTATTAACTCCAGTAGTGCCTTATTAACTCCTACAATACCGTATTAACTCCCGTAGTGCCTTATTAACACCTACAATACCGTATTAACTCCTGTAGTGCCTTATTAACACCTACAATACCGTATTAACTCCTGTAGTGCCTTATTAACACCTACAATACCGTATTAACTCCCGTAGTGCCTTATTAACACCTACAATACCGTATTAACTCCATAGTGCCTTATTAACACCTACAATACCGTATTAACTCCCGTAGTGCCTTATTAACACCTACAATACCGTATTAACTCCTGTAGTGCCTTATTAATACCTACAATACCGTATTAACTCCTGTAGTGCCTTATTAACACCTACAATACTGTATTAACTCCTGTAGTGCCTTATTAACACCTACAATACCGTATTAACTCCCGTAGTGCCTTATTAATACCTACAATACCGTATTAACTCCTGTAGTGCCTTATTAACACCTACAATACTGTATTAACTCCTGTAGTGCCTTATTAACACCTACAATACCGTATTAACTCCTGCAGTGCCTTATTAACACCTACAATACTGTATTAACTCCAGTAGTGCCTTATTAACTCCTACAATACCGTATTAACTCCATAGTGCCTTATTAACACCTACAATACCGTATTAACTCCCGTAGTGCCTTATTAACACCTACAATACCGTATTAACTCCTGTAGTGCCTTATTAACACCTACAATACCGTATTAACTCCCGTAGTGCCTTATTAACACCTACAATACCGTATTAACTCCTGTAGTGCCTTATTAACACCTACAATACTGTATTAACTCCTGTAGTGCCTTATTAACAACTACAATACTGTATTAACACCTACAAGGTTGTAGTAACACCTACAGTGTTGTATTAAATGCTACAATGTCACGTTAGTATTTAATTTAGCATGTAATTCATTCTTACAGTGTATATTTGATATTAAGTTAACTCTGCCAGTGTTAAACAAACACTCAGCTTAAAGCAACAATTGGAAAGTCTTTTCCACTTGTTAAATTCTATTGATATTCTACAATTGTGTTGTTTCATTTTAAAAGTAATAATAATAATAATAATAATAATAATAATAATAAAGACCAACATTAACACACCGAGGCATCCATGCATGTCCGTCAATCACTTCGCATGTGCACAGCTCTCAACGGACAGAAAAGATCAACTTAAGAGCTGCACATGAGTGAAATACTCTACAGTCCCCATCCCTGATGTTCCCCAGGGTCTGCGACATAACGTTCCGTCTCTTCTATCCTGTAGTTGATTATTCTTATGTGTACCAGTATGTGCATCAGTGGTTCACTGTATTGCACAAAGTACTCACCTTTCACAATGAAAACACTCACAGTGGGACACTCAGTCTGTCAGCTGTGATTAAACAGAATTCCTTCCAAACATTGATCTTTGCACCGTTCCAAACAAACAGTGGAAGTCGGCCCCCGACATTGTACCAAGTGATTTAGTAAGTCATCCTGAAGTACTGAAGTAGGCATAAAAACAGTCCTGCATACAAATATGACGCCTCTGCCCAGAATCTTGCATTTCTCGCATTTTTGATTCAAAGCCGACACACACACCAAAAAAATAAAATAAAACTCATTATTGCTGCCACAGCGAGAATACACATTGTATCGCAATTCATATGGGAGTGCCATAAGTCTATCCATTTTCTCCTTGGAATCATGCAAATATCTGAAGTTTTGTCCCCATTCCCACGTAATAGCACGCATAGTACTACTGCTGTATCTGTTCTGGTGGAGCTCCACAGTGCAAAGTGATTAGGAGAAATGGCAGTAGTAGGGTAATAGAAAAGACAGGTAGCATGTAAACAACAACACTGAACAAAACAAGGCCTATTTTGCCAAATAAGTATAACAGTGATGGAAGGAAAGAGTTGAACAATGGCTACAAAGTTTATGCAGAACTATGACCAAGCACAATGAGCTGAGGTAAACATCCATCCATCCATCCATCAATCTATCCATCCATCCATCCACCCATCCATCCATCGATCCATCCATTCATTCATCTAGCCATTCATCCATCCATCCATCCATCCATCAATCTATCCATCCATCCATCCATCCACCCATCCATTCATCTAACCATCTATCCATCCATCCATCCACCCATCCATTGATCTAACCATCCATCCATCCATTGATCCATCCATTCATTCATCTAGCCATTCATCCATCCATCCTTCCATCCATCCATCCACCCATCCATTCATCTAACCATCTATCCATCCATCGATCCATCCATTCATTCATCTAGCCATTCATCCATCCATCCATCCATCAATCTATCCATCCATCCATCCATCCATCCATCTAACCATCTATCCATCCATCCATCCACCCATCCATCCATTCATCTAACCATCCATCCATCCATCGATCCATCCATTCATTCATCTAGCCATTCATCCATCCATCCTTCCATCCATCCATCCATCAATACCATCCATCCATCTAACCATCCATCCATCCATCCATCAATCTATCCATCCATCCATCCACCCATCCATCCATTCATCTAACCATCCATCCATCCATCGATCCATCCATCCATTCATCTAGCCATTCATCCACCCATCCACCCATCCATCCATCCATACATCCATCCACTCATCCATTCATCTAACCATCTATCCATCCATCCATCCACCCATCCATCCATCCATTCATCTAACCATCCATCCATCCATCGATCCATCCATTCATTCATCTAGCCATTCATCCATCCATCCATCCATCAATCTATCCATCCATCCATCTAACCATCCATCCATCCATCCATCAATCTATCCATCCATCCATCCACCCATCCATCCATTCATCTAACCATCCATCCATCCATCGATCCATCCATCCATTCATCTAGCCATTCATCCACCCATCCACCCATCCATCCATCCATACATCCATCCACTCATCCATTCATCTAACCATCCATCCATCAATCTATCCATCCATCCACCCATCCATCCATCCATCCATCCATCCATCCATCCATCTAACCATCCATCCATCAATCTATCCATCCATCCATCCATCCATCCATCCATCCATCTATCCATCCATCCATCCATTCATCTAGCCATTCATCCATCCATCCATCAATCCATTCATCCATTCATCTATCCATCCATCGATCCATCCATTTCCGGAGGGAACCCCCATGCAAACTCCAGGCACTCCAGCTCTGTACGGCAAGAACGGGACGCTCAATTGGTATTGATGATTAGATTAGCCTCATCAGAGGGGCAAGAAAAAGCCTTTGCCTAGTCAGGACTTTTTAAAATTCATACAGCTTCTTTTGATACAGCGTTCCAGGTTTCCATCCCAATATTGAATTCAACTGAAGAATCAAAAGATCAATTGTAATCATCACAAAGCTGCATTCGAACTCCGTCGAGGCACGTAAACACGTCACGCCTCGGATTACACCCCAAGAGCTGGTAAATAATAATAACGTCAATCACTTCTTCGAATACAAAGCTACGTTGAGCTTTTTTGAACCTCCGAAGTTGTAACCGCAGTCGAGTGCAAAAGTTTGCACACCCAGGGACAAAACGAAGACGCCAAATACACATTTTAAGTGTGTTAGGTTTCACAGATCTTACTTCAGACAGTCAAATAAAGGGAAAAAAATGTTTGTTTTTTTTTTTTAGGTATATAAATTGTAAATATAATATACATACATTTTCCTTTCCTCACCCATAAGCACGGGGTTACATCTAATATATATTATACTGAGAATTTTGCATGCGCATACCCACACAGAGGACGTTTTGGTTCAGGGAAAAAAAAAAGTTTGCAGCAAAATCGAGCATTTTTGGCCACAACAATCACAAAAAGAACTCTAACACACACACACACACACACACACACACACACACACACACACACACACACACAGGAAGATGATGTTTTGGTGGGTTTTTTTTAAGAAGAATCTGAAACCTCATGAATTGCAGCGCAAAGTAGACACACACACACACACACACACACACACACACACATGGTTCTTAGACACTGTGCATAACCTCCATTAGCATTGCCTCATTTGAGCCAAATGTGCCGGCTTGGCAAGCTTTCAGTTCACTCGTCCTTCTCTTCTCCACTTTTTCCTCTCTCTCTCTCTCGTTCTCTTTACATTCCAGTCTCCATCCTTCCCTTCTGCACCCCATGCCGATCTCTCCTTCTCTCTCGTTCTCGTTCTCCTTCCTTTCTGGACTGGCTAATGGAGTGGAAGGCTTCCAAGAATCTCCCTGCTAAAATATGCATTTAATTTGATTATTTACTACCTATTGTTTTCAGCTTTTAAAAGGAGTTCACAAAGCGAGATCGAGCGCGGGTAAGAGCGATCCGAGTGTGCATTATGCGTGTGTGACAGGGGTAGCCTCTGGCGCATTTGTTATTCTAATGGAGACTCCTCAGCTGTCTGTGGAGCCATTGTGTTACACTCCAGTCAACAGTTCAGTTTCTAATCGGCCCAACAATGGCCCTCTCACACGCTATTTTATAGAAAATAAATAAATAAATAAAATCGCACACACTCAATGCGATCCTCTTACTGCGGCACAAAACATGCTAGAAAAGCTCGAGATAACACATAGGATGTTTATATTTCTCTTTATCTGAAGCAGGGACCCAAATGTCCAAGAGATGCTTGTATTTCATTTATCAAAAGAAAATCAGTTTGAGCCAGTGGAAACTTACTGAAATACATTATTTTCTGTCCAGCTAGCATAGAAGCTAGCATTAGTCACACCGTGGGGCTATCTGCAGCCTTAGAAACAACTAAAACAACTAGCGTGCGCTTTCTTTTAGTAAAATTACCTCAGCTATACAAGCTACGCTAAACAAACACTGAACACTAAATACAGCACTGGGCTAATTATACCAGCTAAGTAGCTCGCTTGCTAATCTGACTTCTTTAGTTCATTTGTGATTCGGATATTTAGCTTTTGTTTATTAACAAGCGAACTAGGATGATCATGCGAGTAAAAGCAAGCACTAGCAGGCTAGCTAACATTGGGTTAGCTGTTATATTGTGGAAACCGTTAGGCAAGGTCGCTAGCAAAAGCAAAAGGATGGGAGCAAATATTTTAAAGAGCTACTCCTACTCGTCCCACTACTCCTACTACTCCTACTGTGCCTCCTACTACTCCTCCTACCACTCCTCCTCCCACTCCTCCACCAACTACTCCTACTACTCCTCCTCCTCCAACTACTCCTCCTCCAACTACTCCTCCTCCAACTACTCCTCCTCCAACTACTCCTCCTACTCCTCCTCCAACTACTCCTCCTACTCCTCCTCCAACTACTCCTCCTACTCCTCCAACTACTCCTCCTACTCCTCCTACTCCTCCTCCTACTCCTCCTCCTCCCACTCCAACTCCAACTACTCCTACTACTCCTCCTCCCACTCCTCCTCCTACCACTCCTCCTCCCACTCCTCCACCAACTACTCCTCCTACTCCTCCTCCAACTGCTCCTCCTCCAACTGCTCCTCCTCCAACTACTCCTCCTCCAACTACTCCTCCTACTCCTCCTCCCACTCCAACTCCAACTACTCCAACTACTCCTCCAACTCCTCCAACTATTCCTCCTCCAACTCCTCCTCCTCCAACTACTCCTCCTACTCCTCCAACTATTCCTCCTCCAACTACTCCTCCTACTCCTCCTCCAACTGCTCCTCCTCCAACTACTCCTCCTCCAACTACTCCTCCTACTCCTCCTCCAACTGCTCCTCCTCCAACTACTCCTCCTCCAACTACTCCTCCTACTCCTCCTCCAACTACTCCTCCTCCAACTACTCCTCCTACTCCTCCAACTACTCCTCCTCCAACTACTCCTCCTACTCCTCCAACTACTCCTCCTCCCACTCCTCCACCAACTACTCCTACTACTCCTCCTCCTCCAACTACTCCTCCAACTACTCCTCCTACTCCTCCTCCAACTACTCCTCCTACTCCTCCAACTACTCCTCCTACTCCTCCTACTCCTCCTCCAACTACTCCTCCTCCCACTCCAACTCCAACTACTCCTACTACTCCTCCTCCCACTCCTCCTCCAACTACTCCTCCTACTCCTCCAACTACTCCTCCTCCAACTACTCCTCCTACTCCTCCAACTACTCCTCCTCCAACTACTCCTCCTCCAACTGCTCCTCCTCCAACTACTCCTCCTCCAACTACTCCTCCTCCAACTGCTCCTCCTCCAACTACTCCTCCTCCAACTACTCCTCCTCCAACTACTCCTACTACTCCTCCTCCCACTCCAACTCCTCCAACTACTCCTCCAACTCCTCCAACTATTCCTCCTCCAACTCCTACTCCTCCAACTACTCCTCCTCCAACTACTCCTCCTCCAACTGCTCCTCCTCCAACTACTCCTCCTCCAACTACTCCTCCTCCAACTGCTCCTCCTCCAACTACTCCTCCTCCAACTGCTCCTCCTCCAACTACTCCTCCTCCAACTCCTCCTCCTCCAACTCCTCCAACTCCTCCTCCTCCAACTACTCCTCCTACTCCTCCTCCCACTCCAACTCCAACTCCTCCAACTCCTCCTCCTCCAACTACTCCTCCTACTCCTCCTCCCACTCCAACTCCAACTACTCCAACTCCTCCTCCTCCAACTACTCCTCCTCCAACTGCTCCTCCTCCAACTACTCCTCCTACTCCTCCTCCCACTCCAACTCCAACTACTCCTCCTCCAACTACTCCTACTACTCCTCCTCCCACTCCAACTCCAACTACTCCTCCTCCAACTACTCCTCCTACTCCTCCTCCAACTCCTCCTCCTCCAACTACTCCTCCACCAACTACTCCTACTACTCCTCCTCCTCCAACTACTCCTCCAACTACTCCTCCTACTCCTCCTCCAACTACTCCTCCTACTCCTCCAACTACTCCTCCTACTCCTCCTACTCCTCCTCCAACTACTCCTCCTCCAACTACTCCTCCTCCCACTCCAACTCCAACTACTCCTACTACTCCTCCTCCCACTCCTCCTCCAACTACTCCTCCTACTCCTCCAACTACTCCTCCTCCAACTACTCCTCCTACTCCTCCAACTACTCCTCCTCCAACTACTCCTCCTCCAACTGCTCCTCCTCCAACTACTCCTCCTCCAACTACTCCTCCTCCAACTGCTCCTCCTCCAACTACTCCTCCTCCAACTACTCCTCCTCCAACTACTCCTACTACTCCTCCTCCCACTCCAACTCCAACTCCTCCAACTACTCCTCCAACTCCTCCAACTATTCCTCCTCCAACTCCTACTCCTCCAACTACTCCTCCTCCAACTACTCCTCCTCCAACTGCTCCTCCTCCAACTACTCCTCCTCCAACTACTCCTCCTCCAACTGCTCCTCCTCCAACTACTCCTCCTCCAACTGCTCCTCCTCCAACTACTCCTCCTCCAACTCCTCCTCCTCCAACTCCTCCAACTCCTCCTCCTCCAACTACTCCTCCTACTCCTCCTCCCACTCCAACTCCAACTCCTCCAACTCCTCCTCCTCCAACTACTCCTCCTACTCCTCCTCCCACTCCAACTCCAACTACTCCAACTCCTCCTCCTCCAACTACTCCTCCTCCAACTGCTCCTCCTCCAACTACTCCTCCTACTCCTCCTCCCACTCCAACTCCAACTACTCCTCCTCCAACTACTCCTACTACTCCTCCTCCCACTCCAACTCCAACTACTCCTCCTCCAACTACTCCAACTACTCCTCCTCCAACTCCTCCTCCTCCAACTACTCCTCCTCCAACTACTCCTCCTACTCCTCCAACTATTCCTCCTCCAACTACTCCTCCTACTCCTCCAACTACTCCTCCTCCAACTCATCCTCCTCCAACTACTCCTCCTCCAACTCCTCCTCCTCCAACTACTCCTCCTACTCCTCCAACTATTCCTCCTCCAACTACTCCTCCTACTCCTCCAACTACTCCTCCTCCAACTCATCCTCCTCCAACTACTCCTCCTCCAACTCCTCCTCCTCCAACTACTCCTCCTACTCCTCCAACTACTCCTCCTCCAACTACTCCTCCTACTCCTCCAACTATTCCTCCTCCAACTACTCCTCCTACTCCTCCAACTACTCCTCCTCCAACTCATCCTCCTCCAACTACTCCTCCTCCAACTCCTCCTCCTCCAACTACTCCTCCTACTCCTCCAACTACTCCTCCTCCAACTCATCCTCCTCCAACTACTCCTCCTCCAACTCCTCCTCCTCCAACTACTCCTCCTACTCCTCCAACTATTCCTCCTCCAACTACTCCTCCTACTCCTCCAACTACTCCTCCTCCAACTCATCCTCCTCCAACTACTCCTCCCCAACTCCTCCTCCTCCAACTACTCCTCCTCCAACTACTCCTCCTACTCCTCCAACTACTCCTCCTCCAACTACTCCTACTACTCCTCCTCCCACTCCAACTCCAACTACTCCTACTACTCCTCCTCCCACTCCTCCTCCAACTACTCCTCCTCCAACTACTCCTCCCCCAACTCCTCCTCCTCCAACTACTCCTCCTCCAACTACTCCTCCTCCAACTACTCCTACTACTCCTCCTACACCCACTCTTCCTCCAACTACTCCTACTCCTCCTCCTCCAACTACTACTCCTACACCTCCTCCCACTCCTCCTACTCCTCCTACACCCACTCCTCCTACTCCTCTTCCTCCTCCTACTCCTCCTGCTCCTACTACTCCCCCTACTCCTCCTCCTCCTCCTGCTCCTACTACTCCTCCTACTACTCCTACACCCACTCCTACTACTATACCTCCTACTCCTACTACTACTCCAACTCTTACTACTCCTACTCCTCCTCCTACTCCTCCTCTCCCACTCCTCCTAATCCTCCTCCTCCGCCTACTACTACTTCACAAGATTTATACCAACAAATATGTATTAAAGGGGCAGTTTGTCAGTTTTATAGTTTTACCCTGCTGCCTGTAAGGTGAACTGAAATCATAAGGAAAGCATTGACAAACCACAAACTTCCCCCACAAATAACTCCACCCCCTCTGTTGAAAGATAGTATACCTGTATATACCTGTGTAGATACATAGTACTGTGTGAGTTGCCTTTTAAGGAAAAGGGGCTGAGCCGAGCCGCTTCGTTCTGGGCCTGAAAACAAATAAATAAATAAATAAATAAATAAATAAATAAATAAATAAAATCAACAGATGCCTGAAACCAAGACACTATCATCAGTTCTAATCTGTGGAAATACTGAGAATGATAGCTGCTTTAATGTATCTTTAAAATGACATGATTGTTATAGGCATATAAACAGGCGTAAAGTTTACAAACCGCCGCTTTAACGGCTGACGATATAGTACACATATGCGATATAGATAATGTTTGTAGAAAATGTTTTACGGAACACACACACACACACCTAAATAACACACGATTGATACGGGTCAGCGAGTCAAGTCCCTGTGTATTTATGTAAGCATGCGAGTGTAAGGTTGAATGGAGCATGGCCTGCTCTTACTGAATGTGAGACGGAGATAGCATCTGCGTGTGTAGCCTTTTTTTCCCTCTCTAGTAAGACTCTGCTGGACTCTGAGCTGCATGCTAACTGCCTCGCCTGAGGCGCCACAAGCTACTACGACCTTACTCATGCTTACACACACACACACACACACACACACACACACACACACACACGCAAGGCTAAACGCTACTGAAGCCAGATACTGTAGCTCCCACAATCCTCTGTTTGGCCACGTGTAAAATATTCCATTTGAGCGACTGTGTGTGTGTGTGTGTGTGTGTGTGTGAGTTTTTTTAAAGAGGAAAACCATGTTCTTGCTATTTCATAGAAAAGCTTCTAAATAACTGAACAAGCTTTAAGAGTCTTTAATCACGATTGTTTTAAAATATTGCTACGAAACTCTCATGGTCCTCTCTGTCTCTCTCTCTGTGTGTGTGCGTGTGTGTGTGTGTGTGTGTGTGTCTATATCTCAGTGGGGACCAAATATCTGTCCATCCATTGGCTTACGTTTTGTGGCAGACGGCCCAAAATATAAGCTGTACGGGATTGATAAAACTCAGTACATTGAGCTGGATTTAAAAAACCGTGACCCCAATTGTAACTTCTTGGCAGAGGCAGCCATTTTTTTTATTTTTTATATATATATATATATATATATATATATATATATATATATATTCATTTAAATGGAGTCAATGGAGGTACTTTTCTATTTAAAATCATCCTCGTTTTAATGCCAAAGCCATCTGTGTTTAACTAAGTGGAATTGTTGGAGCTTGGCGTTACACCATTTTCAAGTTGAACTCCATGTTTGTCTTTTGTTAGCAACAAGCTAGCCGGCAAACTGTCACGACTGACGTTTATTTGCCTTCTCAAAGCAGCAAACTATACCGTATATAGTCCCTGTATCGACTGTACGCTGATTACGACTACTGTCGTATGTACACACAGTATAACACATTTAAAAGTAAAGAAATGCTACCGTGTTTACTGTTTACGCACCGAGCAGCCATGTTGATTTGATGTCACTTGCTGAACTCGGGGGTTGAGGAGACCGTCCCGACTTTCAAAGCAGAAATTCGT
Source organism: Ictalurus punctatus (assembly GCF_001660625.3). Lineage (NCBI taxonomy): Eukaryota > Metazoa > Chordata > Actinopteri > Siluriformes > Ictaluridae > Ictalurus > Ictalurus punctatus. The sequence continues at coordinate 2,920,789 of NC_030444.2, forward strand.
GTCCGCCTTGTACGTAGGCATTTCCAAGTTACCGATAAGCTAATAATATTATTATTAACCCCGGACGTCGCGGACGTCCACTTAGGTCCACCTTCGGTCCGGTTTATAACGTTCGCTGGCGGACATTCCGAGGACGTCAGAGGATAGCAAATCATAACACTACTGAATGTGTTCATCCCAGCGAATGTCCCCTAAGCGTCCCGAATGGCCGTAGGACATCGAGGAGACCCTACACACGGACGTTCGGGGGGCGGTCGTCGAGGCCGTTTAGGGAACGTCCTATAGACCTTTTTTTGTCAGCTGGCTACCGGTTCTGTTCTACTGTAGTGAACTTCAAGTTGACGAGACGAAACGTCAAGCCGAGGAGACGATTTCGGTTGCGAGTTTGGAATTACAAGTTGCAACTTTGCCTCAAACGCAGCATTAGTTCTAATCCCTAGTTAGAAGTCGGAAATTACGAGTCGGACTCGGTATTAATTGGCGAAAATGTGTATTTCCGTCTATATTGTGGTGTCCGGTCGAAGATTCGCCTATCCGGAGACTCCGAAACGCTTCTGTAAGTCTTTAACTGTAAATCCTTGAGAAATGTTTTCTTCTCTAACCAACCACCGAACGGCACACTGGGAAAATACGCTAGTGTTCTCTTACTGCCCCGGTTTACATTACGACAGTTTGAAAAGCTTCAGCTGCAGTGTTTTATCGTCGAAAGAGTTAGAAAGAAAGTCTATCGTCATGTTGACTCGCTTCCTCCTTTAGAAGTTTGTTCCGGTCGTCCGTCAGACCTCGCTCGAGCCGGTAAATGATCCGAACGGCCCTGAAGATGGCGAGGGGAAGTTGAGGGGAGTCGGTGCGGGGGTGCTAAAATAAAAATAAATAAATCAAATAAAAACACAATATTGGAACACAGGACGTAACCCGGTAGTTTTCGCTTTTCTCCACTGACCTCCGTCTGAGGATCGGGTCGAAAGTTTTATCATTTTTAAAACCCCTCAATGGGCCTGCTACGTCTTATATTGTCAATTTGCTCCGTCCGTACACTTTATTTTAGATCTTTGAGGCTCTCAGAGTTGCTTTTTTTATTCCCCCCCCCCCAGCACGTAGTACGTAGTTCTGTTTTTAAATCTCAGCCTCAAAACCCGATCCGAACGAATGACGTTTACGTGAAAACGTGCATGTTTACGTACGTCACGCAGCGTTTATGTCTATTTTCTGTCTCACCGTCGTGTGCTCCCTGTGAAACGATGCTAGTTGTATTTATGCGGCACGACATTTCCAACGCGCAATATAAATGAAATGACCGTATTTCAATCTAACCTCTGGTTATAAACCATCTCATCTCATGCGATACTCCCAAGACCACATAAATAATTCACCTAGTAATGAATTCCGACCAGCAGTAGCAGTCAATTAGTCGGAGAATGATGAAGTTAAAAACGAGAAGGTCATTAAAAATGATCTACTTTATTAAAAAAAAAAAAATAAAAAAAAAATCGCATCCAGAGATTTTAGCACCACACTTAATCATGAATAAATATGTTTAAATAGACATATTATTTATTATTATACGTCAGCGCTGTTGAATTCTTGAGTCTGATTGGTCAGAAGCCGCTGATCTAGAGCATCAAGACTGCTGGGGGGGGGACCCCACCACTCCAGGGGTGATTCATTCCTTTAATTTAAATAAATAAATAAATAAATAAATAAAAATCAGCAATAACTTTTGGAAATGATTGGAATATTAAAAATCTAAAAGTACAGAAAGTCGAAGTTGAGGTCTGTACACTCCTACGCATGACACCGGATAGTGGTATTATCATGAAATCTACTAGGGCAGTTTTAAAACGTGGTCGCGTTATAATTGCATGCTTTTATATAAAGAATGTTCGCTTATTGAAATTGTTCTCGCGATCAGTTTAGCTCGGGTGACTGCTTTGTGTGAGCGCAGTTAAGGTTCGGTTAAATTAATCTCATTCATACGGTTGCATTCTCACATTTGGGGTCCTAGTTGCTCGACCGTGTTCCCCGCAGTGAAGCACGTCGGTGGTAGTGCCACATCGAGCGTTACTCTCAGTCGCAGCTCTAACGCTTTCCTCTCTGACTGTTAGAGAACGGCCCCGTCTAATCGGAGTCGTGGTTGTACCGCATTCGTTCGTTTTTTTTTGTTTTTTTTTTAAATAACCCATTATCTTCCTTTCGGTTCCTCTAAAAAAAAATAAAAATAAAAAACGAAACGTGGAAAAGTTCGAGGGGGTGAATACTTATGCACGGCACTGTAATCCTGCAATGAATTACTCGCCGTTATATGAACGGCAACACGTTCGGTCGTATAAACGTAACCAGAGAGACCAGCGCGCACAAGAATAACGAGAGAGAGAGAGACATGGAATTAAGCGGGTTGAGTGTCGTAGCAGTTGCACGTCGACGCGGCACACTCGTCGACGAGGACGGATGTGGTTCACCACACGTGTAACAATCCACCCACTCACACACACACACACACACACACACACACACACCTAACTCAGAACTTACAGATACCCCCCCCACCCCCCCGAGCGTCTTCACTTACACCCACACAAACACACAGTCTCACGACAGCTTTCATATGCATGCGCACACATGACCGGGAAAGTCGTGCAGACGTGAAAGTAACAAAACAGTCTTACAGTCGAAACACATGACCTCTGACCCTCGGATATGCAGCTACACGATACCACGACACAAAAGAAAGGCGAGGAAGGAAACCGAGCCTGACCACCATGGCTAATTTTAAAAGAAGGTTATTTCTGAACGCTCTCAGCCATCATTACTAGCTAACCGATGACTCAGCACTAAACACTTGCTAAACTCTGTCCTATTTCGATTACTTTTATAAAAACCTGATCACTTCTATTCTTTCCTATTCATATTTAATTTTTTTAGATTGTGATAACCGAGCTGGCTGACTATTAAGCAATTAAAAAACAAAACCAAAGAAACTGTTATGCTAGTTAAGGCAGTTAGCATGATCCTCATGCTAAGTAGTGAAGGCTGCTTTTCACACTAGGGTGTATTTTTTTTAACAAAATTTTAAACAGAAAGAGGTTTTGTTTTGTTTTGTTTTTTTGCTGATATGAAACCGTATCTCTACGTGACCCGCATACTGAAAGAACAACAACCGGTTTCAGCTAGTATCAGCTAACTAGCTAGCCTAGCTTGCTGTCTAGATTAGATTTGTTATGATCAGCAACAGAGATGAAACAAAAGTTTGTTGTGGTGATGAGGAGAGTGTTGATCATCAGCATTCTACCGCATGAATTATTACATTTACATTAAAAAAAAAGAAGAAACAAGCGTTTTTAATGGATTTTTATTTCTTGAACGGTATTTATTTCTCGTATGGTAACAGTGTGCAGCGGTGGAAAGTATCATATCGTCGAAAATGACACAACATGTATGAGATTAGAATTACAATTACTGCATTTTCCAGACTATACGTCGCGGAGTTGTAAAAGCTAGATCTTCTAGAAAGGAATTACAATTATTTGTAAAAAAGTATAGGGATGGATTTACCTACTCAAAATACATACAGAAATGCAGATCCAAACATGTTTTGGGTGAAGAATCTTTTTTAATCTTTTCTCTTGAAACAAAAAATTTGAAAAGAAGGTGCAATCGCCTGAAAAATGACTTACAAAGGAAGCGTAGACGGCACGTCCTGGTCATGTGATTGCAGGAAAGGAAGCGTAGACAGCACGTCCTGGTCATGTGATTGCACGAAAGGAAGCACATACAGCACGTCCTGGTCATGTGATTGCACGAAAGGAAGCACATACAGCACGTCCTGGTCATGTGATTGCACGAAAGGAAGCGTAGACAGCACGTCCTGGTCATGTGATTGCACGAAAGGAAGCGTAGACAGCACGTCCTGGTCATGTGATTGCAGGAAAGGAAGCACATACAGCACGTCCTGGTCATGTGATTGCAGGAAAGGAAGCGTAGACAGCACGTCCTGGTCATGTGATTGCACGAAAGGAAGCGTAGACAACACGTCCTGGTCATGTGATTGCAGGAAAGGAAGCACATACAGCACGTCCTGGTCATGTGATTGCACGAAAGGAAGCACATACAGCACGTCCTGGTCATGTGATTGCAGGAAAGGAAGCGTAGACAGCACGTCCTGGTCATGTGATTGCAGGAAAGGAAGCACATACAGCACGTCCTGGTCATGTGATTGCACGAAAGGAAGCACATACAGCACGTCCTGGTCATGTGATTGCAGGAAAGGAAGCACATACAGCACGTCCTGGTCATGTGATTGCACGAAAGGAAGCACATACAGCACGTCCTGGTCATGTGATTGCACGAAAGGAAGCGTAGACAGCACGTCCTGGTCATGTGATTGCAGGAAAGGAAGCGTAAACGGCACGTCCTGGTCATGTGACATGGCAGTTTTTGTCTTTGTTATGTCGAGGTTAAAGCTCCCCTTTTCCAGTTAATTAATTGTTGCCATATGGCAACACCAGGTAGTGCAGCGTTAGCTATCTAGCAGAAACTATAAATAAAAAGAGATTTAAAAAAAAAAAAAAGGTGATCACTTTTTGTTTTTTCCCACCGATTACATTATAACAGCTATAAACAACTAACCCAACCTTCCTTATGATAAAAATGTCATGGGAAAGTCCTCACTGGAGACTCCTTCCAGACAGTATACACGTATACGTTACAGCACAGTGAAATTCTTTTCTTCACATACCCCGGCATGTCAGGAAGTTGGGGTCAGACATGATACAGCGCCCCCTGGAGCAGAGAGGGTTAAGGGCCTTGCTCAAGGCTCCAACAATGGCAGCTTGGTAGCGGTGCGGCTCGTATACGGTTCACCATGCAAGTCTCCCGGTGTATGTTGTTACTATAGAAACGCTAACGTATCCGAATGACCGCATCACACATTAACCTACCGTCAGAGCAACACCTTCTGACCAAACAGGAACAGCGCTGTGGTAGAAAAGCGTTTACTGATGTGAAACATCTATGATCTAATCTAATCTAATCTAATCCGTAGCTTCCTTTCAGAGCGCTACAGATCGCGATCTCTCGGTCACATGACTCCTGCGATTAACGGCGCGCTTCCGTGACGTTTCCGAAGATTTTCGGAATCGAACCGACGCTAGGGGAAAGACGAGTGAACGACGCCGAGACGTTCCCCCTGACGAACTTCTTACCGTATAAACAAGGAGCAAAGTGGGGATGGGGATGAGTCGGCGCGGGGCCGGGACCAAACTTTCGCTTCTGTTTTGCTGAGGAGAATGTTTCGAATTTTTTTTTTCTTTTTTTTATTTCCCATAATAAATCTGCTATCTGGGATGGCGTGAGCAATTACTGTCCGTCCCTGTCACCTATCGCTTTCATAATTCTACAGTCAGCAAAGAGGCCTCGGCCAAAGTTAAAGTGGTTTGGCTGCAGTCGCAGAGAGAGAGAGAGAGAGAGAGAGAGAGAGAGAGAGAGAGAGAGAGAGAGAGAGACGACATGCCTTGTATTGGCAGTGAAATACGTGTCCAGAATGATCATATCTTGGTGACAGGGGAGCTACTCAGCAGAAGCAGGCAGTGTGTAAATGATCTACCTCATCTGCACATACACACACAAACACACACACACACACACACACACACACACACACTGACCTTGCTCAGTCACATAGGGAAGAAAGAAGGAATAACTTGAGTTACGGTGTGAAATTAAAGGCGATCTACTGCATCTCTCAGTCATAAATCGCCGTGTAATTACTTGAGCCGATCGATCCCTATCTCTCCCTCCCTCCCTCTCTCACTTCCTCTCATATCATTTCATCCCTCGTGCTCACTCTCGATGGCCCTGACACCTCTGACGCTTGTTCCCTTCCTCTCTAACCTCGTTCATTTAACCATTTCCTTTCCCTGCCTCTCTCTGTATCCTTTTTCTTCCTGTCCCTCTCTCTCTCTCTCTCTCTCTCTCACGTTCTCTCTCTTTCTGCACCCACACCGTACTTCCTTAACTTGATCTAACCTTTCGTTTAACATCTCTCTCGTACTAATCTATCGTCCCCTCACTTCCTTTGCTTCGTCTCCTTTCTTTCGGTCTCTATCGCTATATATCTCTATATCGCTTCAGCTCGACTTCCTCGTTTCTATTTCTGCATGGCTCTCTCTCTCTCTCTTTCTCTCTCTCTCTCTCTCTCTCTCGCTCACACTCACTCCATCTCACGCTTGCTCTGTATGGGTTTCTCTACTGAGCAAAACAAGGATGTGTTTGTAACGCCTGGACCTCCCGGCTGAAACAACAACAATAACAACAACAACAGAAAGCCTCATTGAATTTGTAATGGTTTTAATGTTATAACAGGAATTGTATTGGGTTTAATGGAAACTGTAACGGTCCCTGTGGGTCTCTACTGGTAATTTGTTGCCTTCTGTTGGCGGCATGTTATGTCTAGTGGATAGCATTAAGCACCAACAGTGGTAACGGTTGCAATGGTTAGAAGATGGTTTGTAATGGTGTTTGTAGTGGAAACCATTAGAATTTCTGTGATTTCGCAGAGTTTCATCCAAGCCTCCAGTACTTCATCAGCAGCCTCCTTAACATCAGAGTGTAGCTAGCGGCATAACAGCGTTCGAACATAAAATCGGAAAAAAAAACGCTCGATCCTGATTGGTCGATCGTGTTTCTAAAAGAAAGCAGCTTGTAGCTGAACGTTTGAGGGCCTTCGGATATTATTACAAATCGAACGCTCGAACGTAAACATCTTTGAAGATAACTCTTCAGAGATGCTTTCGTGACCTTTTCCAACCTGATGATCGTCAACATCTCGTTTCCAGAGGTCCTCAGAAATCTCCTTTACTCGTGCCGTGATCAGACCTTTGGTAGATCCCTGTTCTTTAAATAAAAACCGGCCGCTCGCTCGCACCTTCTCATCATCATCATCATTTTTGGGGTGTAAACACCTGACTCTAATTTCACCTTCAAATTAAACTGCTACTCCTAGAGGTTCACGTACAGTACATTTTCCCTTCACAGATGTGCAACGTTGGCTCATTTATCTCAATAAATAAATAACCGAGTGTAACATCTTAGTCCGCTTTGTTTAATCGGGTTCTCTCTCGTGCGAAAATCGGACCGTGTTTCAGGTCGTACTCGCGCCGGGGATCGTTCAAGCACCGCCGTATAAAGATCGTAGCGTTTCGACCAGCCGGACCCGTCTGCATCCTCCTACTGACGTTCATTTCTCGCAGGAGCATCAATAACTAGCTTTGTTTCAAGCTTTCCAAGTTATATTCGGTAAAAAAAAAGGTTACACCTGGCAACTTTCTCTCAGCCGAACAAAGCGCGCCGACAGACGCTGCTTCATTAAGAGTGCGCTTTATAAAGACGACAAATTGGAAATGACATTAGGCAGAAAGCGGCGTTAAAATACCGCATTGCTGATTTGTTTGCTTTTTGTTGTTAGCAGCGTGTGTGTGTGTGTGTGTGTGTGTGTGTGTGTGTGGGGGGGGTGTTCGAAGGTTAAATAAATCACTTTGCAGTGTCTGTGAGACATCCTGAGAAAGGAAACGGCTAAAAACGCCTCGCACACGTCTTCACCGACAAAAAAGGATAAGTAAAAGGTTGTTGTTTGTGCCGGAGTGTGTGTGTGTGTGTGTGTGTGTGTGTGTGTGTGTGTGGGTGTATCCACACAGTAATTGCTTGTTTGCTGCTGAAACACTTGGTGACACTTGTGAGAGCTCGAAATTGGACCGCGAATGGCGACAGACACTTAAGTAATCTGTCAGAACCGTTGCTGACTGAAGCGTCCTCGCGTGCGAGAGCGTGCGCGAGCGTGCGAACATGTGATGACTCCAGTATCACCTCGGTTGCTATTAAATCCTAAGCCCTGCGTTCAGGTCGCTCCAGAACGACGTCCTCGTATCCGTCTAGAGGAAAGAACAAGGCCCGCTCACGGACCCGGCTGTGATGAATAAACTCTAATAGTCGACTCTTTGACACTTTAGCCCATTTAAGTTTAGCATTCGGATGATTTTTCTTCGCAGGCGCCCGGCAGACCTCGGGCTACACAACAAACCTACAGCCGCCCGACTCATTATTTACAGCGGCCCATTACGGGAAAAGTCATCAGACATGGCGTAGGACTGATGGCTTTGTTACCTCTGCTGACCTGCCCACTTAGTCATATAGACAACATGGGCTCACGGTTGCAAATTCGCAGGATTACGCCGCGTTCTTTGAAAACTCGGGTGGAAAATAAGTTCGTACGTCGTCCGTATCCGCATCCAGGGCCGGAGACGGAGCTTTTCGAATGGCGGTGGTCTAGTTAGAACCGGTGATATTATCGGGGTAGCGATCTTCTGATCCGCATCCGTAGACATAATGTCGTTAAGCCTGAGCAGCGTCATCACGTCTCATCACATACCTAAGAAACGTCGGTTAGTCGTCTAGCGAGCTTCATAAAAGTCACAGACGAAAAAAAAGTATCAATCAGGGTTTGGTTGTAAAATAATCTCTCGACCAAACTTCCTAAAGAAGATGGAGCGGAACCATCCAGAACCCTGACCGTCCAGGAAGCCGGGCAAGTCATACGAAGTCCCATTATAGGCTCGTCAAACATGTCGTAAAGGATCTCTGGGCTTGTGGAACCGATACGGAATCAATACCTTTTGGCTTCGTTTGGCAGGAACTTCAACACCGATGAGACCGGCATCTCTACAGTGAAGCGCGCTGGTGGTAGCGTCCTGGAGACGGACTGTGAAATCACTCATGGTTGGTCGTATTAAAAATCTCCAGTTATCTGCTAATCTGACGTCTCCATGTGGGTGTCACGGGCGCACAGGTGTAAAAAGATTGCGCTTAAGCGACGTTGGCTGGTTAGTGAGCGAGTTCAGTGATACTTCAGACAGTACCGAATAGTATAGCCGTTCAGCATCAGTCCGGAAAGATAGCTAGCGTTAGCCGTCGTCCACCACGAGCGCTGACGAGCTTCGCCGAGAGCAAACTGTGCGAAACTGCCAAATGAAACGGATTAGCTTAGCGTGGTTTGGTGTTAGCTGTAGAGCTAGAAGCGATCGGCGTACCTGTCACAGGAGCAGAACGAGCTCTTCGGGGATAAGCGCGGCTGATTGGTCGATAGGAAGCGATGAGCGGTCTCTGATAGGCCGATTGATTTATGGCGGCGGATTGTCACCGAGACGCTATCTCTGCACGATTCGAAGCGCAGGGTGGTGCGAGTTTATCTCGGCGCCCGAGAGCTTTAAATCTTACCTGCCTCAATTACCGCTGTCAGCACTGGGACTGCATTCTGTATGATAAATGAATCTACCTGGAGAGCTTGACAGCTAACAGGGGGCTTAAAACACTGATACTGTAGGATCTTCAAAAATCTAAACAGAGGTGTAGTGTGTGTGTGTGTGTGTGTGTGTGTGTGTGTGAGGTGACTCGTATTAGAACGAGTCAATGAATATAAACCTGTGATTCGAATTGGAGCTGTTCTAGAAAATGAAATCAACACCTCCTGACCAATCAGAATCGAGAATTAAACAGCGGCGTCGTATGAAATTCTTTAAACTAGTCGACGCTTGAATTGAAGTTTAACTGGCAGGAGGAGATACAAAACGGCAATTATATAAGGCATTTATAAAAGGGAGTGTGTGTGTGTGTGTGTGTGTGTGTGTGTGTGTGTGTGTGTGTGTGTGTGTGGATACGACTATTTATGACCCAATAAAGGTATAGTAACACTTTAAATGGATGTCAAAGTGAATTTGGGGTTAAATTAAATTATTATCCGTGTGTGTGTGTGTGTGTGTGTGTGTGTGTGTGTGTGTGTGTGTGAGAGAGAGAGTGCATGGAAATGCTGTTTACATTCTAGTACCATGCTGAGAGGCTGCGGGTGAGTGTTTGGCTCCGAAACAGCGATTCAAGCTCATAGATTAGATTCGCTCAAGAATAGACTTCCTTCTGTCACACACACACACACACACACACACACACACACACACACACACATACAAAAACAAAACCACAAGCACGCTCTCTCAGCCTCCTGCTATTATGGGTGCCCCTGCTGAGTAATTATGTCCTTCAGGGGGCCAAAACTTTCCCATGGCACCTATCACTAGGGCTACACACACACATTTTCCGGAACAATACCAGTCGGTCACTTCCTATATTAGTGCGCACACACACACACACACACACACTAACTGAAGTGGGAAAGTGTGACCTAGTGCTGCCTCGAGCTGGTGTTTTCAGAGGAGTACATCACTTTCGCTTAGTCCAAACACACACACACACACACACACCTCTCTACTCTCATTACACACTTTTGAGAAGCACTCCCTCTCTCCCTCCGCCGCCGTTTGGTCGTTCTCTCTCATCTTCCTGGCTGGCAGCCTGGGAGTGTGTGAGATTTATTACCAGCGGAGGGAAATTCATTTCAGAAGCTGCTTAATTGGCCTTAAAACAGCTCCTGTTCAGAAGCCAGTCCTACACAGAGATGCCACCTGCTGCACGG
>NC_030444.2:2936304-2956304 GCF_001660625.3 Ictalurus punctatus
TATTTAACATGGACTTAATAGCATTAATAAACCCGCAGCAATGGTAACAACTTAACCGAACACATGTAATACGTAATTGAGAGTCTGAGAGTCGGCTAGTGCTAAGGTATAAATGGGATAGTAGGGGAAAACGCAATTTTGGCGTCTTATTTGGGATTAACAAATGGTTTAAGACTTGCCCTTAGCGATACGTACCGTATATGTACGCAAGTGTCAGGACGAAAAGATGAACCTGGAGTCTAGACGAGTAAGAAACCAGGTCTGGGTAACACGTGACAAAGAAACATACAGCCAGTGGAATTAAACAGGGTGCTTATCAAGCCATAACGAGACACAGGTGAGGGTGACAAGCTCGAGCGATGTGCAGGGACTGATGGGTAGTGTAGTTCCACGCTACCATGCTAGAACAACCATCGTGAAGCTCTGGAAGCGTGACATACAGTCATGAGAGGGTTCTGGACAACCAGGAGGAACGGTAAGTCTCTCTGGTACGGGCCCTTGGGTCGACAAGGTCGCTAAGGAAACTTCGTCAGGTGCACGCAAAGTCGTGCGTCAAGTACAAACCCGGGCTTCAGACCTTGTGCTATACGGCTCAACCGTAACGGTTACCGATTGGGCCCTTGAGCAAGGCCCTTAACCTTCAACTGCTCGGTTGTATAAATGAGATACACGTACGTCGCTCTGCATAAGGGCGTCCGCCAAATGCCGTAAATGTACCGATAAGCGAACCAATATTTTTAGCCTATCGTCAAGTTTCAACGCCGAACAGAAAGGAAACGGCGAGTCGTTATTCAACACTTTATCGGAGGGTGCGGCGACATTAGGTAATCAGGTCTAATTTTGGACAGTCCGTGCACAGGGGATAGATTCACACGGTGCTTTCCAATCCGCACACCCCCACTCTGGCTTCCGGACAAATAATTCTAGCGCTCAACAGTCGAGCCTGTCTATTAATTCCGCGTGTTTTTATTTATCCTTTGAACGCCAGGCCGTTCTATTAACTCTGCTCGAATCCTTCACAGAGCTTGCGCTGATTCACGCGTTGCCTAATTGCAGACAAATGACTTCATTTCAGATGGTTTTGATATTTCATTTTAAGAGTTGATTAGTCTGGGGGGTTTTTTTTTCTTTCTTTCTCCCTTCCCCCCTCTTTAAGCGCCAGGGCCGTTTCTCTTTTGCGTAAGGGTCTGTCGTTTGTCTCTGGCGCACCGCGCATACACAACGAGGCCTTACCGACCGCGCGCAAGATTGATTTCATAAATCACTCGCTCGTTTGTAATGGCTTCCTTTCTCCCGCGCACCGCCCGCCATCTTTTTTTTTTTTTTTTTTTCCCTTTTCCTTCAAAGCCACCAGCAAAAAAAAGTCCTTCAATAAATGGCACGTCACTGTTGTGTGTAAGGCAGCAGAGACAAACATTAAACTAATGACGGTAATGGGGCTCTCTGAATGCCAAGTGTGTGCGTGTGTGTGAGAATAAGGAGAGACGGAGAGCTGCACGTTGATAAGTTTACTGTAAAACGACTTTAAGGCCAAGTCAGGTAAAATAGGACGAAACCCACGTAAGGCAGCACTCGATCATGTTAAAGCTCCGCCTCTCAGGCGTTCGAAGACGTGTACGGGCGCTGCTGGGAGAACGCAACATCGTGGCGTGCGTCTTGCTCTATTTCGCGTCGAAATCTGTGGATTAGGTAGTGACGGTGCGCCGAGGTTCTCCGTTAGCAGATGCGACGAGAGCCGGCACGAGAGCCGAGAGATATTCCGAAGGCACGTTCGAAAAGTAGGTCAGGCAGCGCACCGTGGAACCGACGCCGGCGCGGTTTGACAGACAGTCTGGTTCACACCTCAGCTCGAAGGAGGCTCAGTTGGCAACGTGCCAGCGAGCAAGTCTTGACTCGTTCTCATCTTCTTCTAAACTCCATCTGGTACCTGATCGTTGCCGATTGGAGACATGGACAGAGTGGAATACCATGGTAGATGATATACGGTACTACGTCACATTTCCGACGAGGAAATTAAAAGTTACGCCAAGTTCCAGCGAGTCCGACCTCACCGTAGTCTCAGATCGGGAGTGGATCCCGATGCGGTCTTCTGCTGTTTCAGCCCGTCCACCTCAAGATCTGGCGAGCTCTTTGTTCGGACATGCTTCTCTGCTCACCACGGTTGTAAAGAGTCGCCCTCTGACCGCTCTCCTCGACAAGGCCTTTCCGCCCATGCATTTATTTATTTATTTACTTATTCTCATGGTGAGTCTATAAACTCCAGTGGACGCCGAGTTTACATAACCATAATCGTCAGTTCACAAACTTTTCTTAATCTTCTGGACCAAATTCATCAAACTGAACACTCTCACGGCCTCGAATGAATAAATAAATAAATAAATAAATAAATAAATGAGTTTACGGGGCTTGAGAAAGTCTTTGAAGATAGTTTGATGATAAATGTAACATCAAGCAAGGATACATCTGCACCACACACACACACACACACACACATTAATCCGTGAGACGGAGAGACACAGGCTAATTTTACGCCCGTCAGGAGATATTAGCCCCGTGTAACTGTCTCTGATTCAGAAGCTAGACACATCGAAATAGCGGACACACTGCGTACACCCACTGCTACACTGATGAGGTCCAAATGTCCTTGGCTTGCGAGGCCTCAGAATTAGGGCTTTCTTGAAATATAATTGGAATCGGTGCAAAAGCCGATTTACAACGAACACAGTGTGAGAAACCTTCGGATGAGCGTCGAACACGGGTACAGCGAAGAGGCCTCGTTTACCAACAGACTGTTACGAAACAGACTGGAGGCGGATGCAGGTGCAGGTCACAGTCTTTATTACTTAAACCAGAAACAAATAAACAAACACAGGGAGCGCGGTCTCTACTGACTCTACACACTCTGGTCCCCTAGCTACGACCGCTAGCATGCTACACATTAGCACACACTGGTATACTTCCTTCACTTGGCGAACTAAACCAACTATAATACTGCGCCATGTGCGCAGTCACACGGGGGGGGTTAACTAACAAACCTAATTAACTCAAAACATGTGCACCTGTGGCAAATCAGAGACAAACTTAACTCAGTGTCCAAGCGGGAAGTGAACGAAAACAAAAGAGTCACGTGACCAGTCAGCGGCCGTACCGCAGTGCCCTCTGCTGGCCGTGGCGTAACACAGACGCTAATGCGAAAGAGCGCGCAAAACAATTTCCGCGCCATGGCAATTTCGCCGATCCGCATGTCGCACGGCGAATTTCGAAAATATATTTTTTTAAATAAAAATCCGCCGCAAAATCGAGCGTCTTTGGCGGCGACGATCACAACCGCGTTTGGTTGCATGTTTAGACGCCTTGTAGTGGCGGAGAAAAATCACACGCGAAGACACGCGTGTGTGAAAAATACGCTTTCGAAAAGAATGAAATAAATAGATTTTACGTAAAAAAAAAAATCTGTAAAAAATCGTAAAACAAACAAACAAACAAACAAACAAACTGTGGAGAACCTTTTATGTGTTTTTTTTTCCCTCGCCCTTCTTCTTTCGTTCTCACTCTCTCTGATTTTCTCTTTTTACTCATTTTCACACACACACACACACACACACACACACTTTCACACAGTTTTATCACTGCGGATGTACTCTAGACCGACTTGTTCAAACTTTATACGGTACGTGGAATATAACAGGAACCATTCCCAGGCTTCGTAAAAACATGGCCGCCGCCGCCGCATGGTCAGGTAGGAATCAAACGTATTCAGGAATATCTTTGGTAGTATTCATGAAGACATTTTGTTTTAGACAAACGTGTAGGATTTGTGACACGAACTGTGCAACTTTTAGTTAGGCTTGAGTGTAGTACGGTAGCAACTAGCTAAATAGTAGCGTTTAGCGAGTGTAATATACATGTGTAGTTCACTGGTAATCCTCCATTAGATTATTAAAGGAATGGGAGTGTGTGTGTGTGTGTTTTGCCTGAGGAAGTTCCTTCCTGAAAGAAATCAGGATTGGATTCTCAGCCTAAGTGACCAGCCTCAGGACAGTAGTTAGCAGCGGCTAAGCTAACCAGCATGCTAATCAGCGCAACGAGCCGTTATATTAGACGGCTAATCATTAAAGCCCATTAGAAAAGCTGTTAAATAATACAGAAGGCAGATTAGAAGGCAATCGCTCTTGTTCATTGTCCGGGCTCTACACCATGCTGGTTCATTTAGACGACTGATAGCCTGTTACAATATGCCGATCCAACACACTCTCACCGTCGCAGCGTTGTATGGAAAGGCTCCGTTTTATTCTCGGCTGAAAGGCATGTTCTCCCCACCCCCCACCACGTCTCTAATGAGGTTAGGAAGATGACACATTTCTTAGGAAACACTATTCGAAAACAGGCGATGTTTTATGGCGATGACATGGTTAAGCGGATGACGCTAAACGACGTCAGGAGCGATACAAGATATTCATAATTCAAAAGATAATGTGGTTTGAACATCATATTCAAACAGATTTTTAAAAAAAAACAAACAAAAAAAAGACCAATTAGCATAATTTCCAGCTAGCGAGCCGTTTAGTTAGCACGCCAGTGAATGTATTCATTCAAATTGCTACGTTTCACATTGCTACGCTAATTGCTACGCTAATTGCACATTCAAATTGCTACGCTAACTTTAAGCCTAACCCTACCTTGTACTTCCTAACGCAAACAAAACACAAACTCTGTTCCTACTAAAGAATCTGCACGTGGTCATGCACAAGGCGTAGCACTAACACACACACACACGCACGCACACACACTTTTACATCAATAGGACATGTTAAAAACAGTAAGAGTTTGCTCTGAGATCCTATAGCGCTTAGGCTTTATGCTAACCTACAGTAGGCTACTCTGCAAAACAGGATTGTTCAGAAAACTACGTCTTGTAAAGATAACACACTTTCCACCTGTAAGCACTCCTCTCCAATCTAGTCTGAAAGGATGTCTGGTAGCTTCACAATAAAGAACCTGATTAGCGGCGCTTGCCTCGGCGCTGTAAGAAAATTTACCCGAAAGCATTAATGACACCTCATTAAGCCTCTGTAAAAGGAAATAACCGACTCGATACAGTCTCGGCTCTCGTTCGCACGCACGCCGTTGCTTTATTATGGAGTTGATTGATTTTTAAGAGCTTCAAACACACTCACGCGTACACCGAATAGCTAGCACGGCATCATTAATTCCTTCATCGTGAGGCAGACTCGTAAACAAGGAGGACTCGCCGTGGAATTCCACGAGTGCCATGAAAAACTGCGAACGATACAAAGACAATCTACTGCATTGCTTAAGCGGCGTATCTTATTCGCACTTAAATACCTGTCAGGATGAAAAGGAGCGGGCTAGCCATCGTAGGCGCTTGTTAGCAAAGTCGAGCAAGACAAAGATATGTAAAAGGACAACAAAAAGAAAGAAGCTATTTTCGAAATATTGGTCCAAATGTAATAAGAGGTAGTAGTATCACGGGAAATGAAAAACAAGGTTCGAGAGAGTGCTTTTCGATGAAAATATTAGTGCTAGCACGAACGTCGTATTGCTAATTGAATCAACAAGCTAGTCAGCTCTGTGGTTTTGGACAGCTTGTTAAAAGCTCTGTGGAATCAGGGCATTCCATGTGAACAAATCTGCTGAATCATGCTAACCTGAGTGATTTTCCGTGCTACAGGACTGTCATACAGGTAAAGGAGAAACCTTTGACATAGCACAGGATGTGGCGCTACATGAGCACTAAAGCGGCTGTAGTGATTTAGACTCGGTGGCCATCCAGGGCCTTTAATTAAAGCAAGTCAAAGCTATTTATCCGACACTAATTAGCACTCAGTCAATCAGCACAGGGTGAGAGACGAGTTATAGAGACGAAGCCCGGAGGAAAGACACGGCGGCCATGAATGAACGAACGCAGCGGAGTGGAAGCAAGGAAGAAGGCTAATGGATGGAGGATGGATGGATGGGTATTTCGATTTAGCAACTCGTTATTTCCACTTAATACTTGATTATTTGAACTTAATAACTAATTATTTCAAGTTATTTGCGTTTAACATCGTATTGTTTCTACTTATCTTGAAATAATGAGATGTTAAGTTATATCTTTAAATAACAAGATGAGTCAAGATAATGACATATCTCCGCACCTCTAAGGGCATATCATTGGCCGGGTGCAAGGTCATCAAGCAGGGAACTGCCGATCCTTGAGAGTTTGCTCCTTATCCTGACTCCTGGTGGTGGAGCAGTGGTATGGATATCTCCTTGTCACACCTTGCAACTGGCCTCTGGGTCAGGTGGATATTCTCCAGTTCCTCTACTTTCTCCTGAGCCAGAATCTGGCGTCCTCTGCTAGTTCTCTTCCTGCCTTCCTCAGTTGAGCTCCCAAAACCTCAGTCCCTGAGGAGATGCTGATGTGTGGTTGCAGCATCAGCATCCAAGCTCCGCGGGATAGATCCATCTGGCCACCCTGTACCTAGTGCCAGCTCTGAGTGCTTGGCCCTCTCCCTCTCATAGGTGGCTTCAACTTCCTGCTCCCGTGGGGCAGTGAGCTAAATGAGGACACTGTTTGGAGTGATGTTATTGTGAGGTCTTGAGGAAATTGGAGTAGCGTGCCAAGATTGGCCTTCATGTACCCACAGGTTTGGCGGCTTCCCTTACCGACTAAATGTAGCTTCCTGATTTTGGTGAAACCCTCTGGTCTGCTGGTCTCCAACCCACGTGCCAGCTTCCTCAGAGCCTCGTCATGCTGCCACCAGTATCACCCCTGAAATAGAACAATCATGTACCCTGTAGAACCTGAGCCGGGCTTGTAGGATGCTCTACAGGTCGGACAAACCGATTGGCCTATTAACTAAGGTCTCCCACATTATCCATTTCCCCGGTGCCCTTGAGACACGGCCGGAAATTGCTTGAACGGTGGGTTTGTTATTATTCGTAATGAAAAACACAACAACAACAAAACGGTACAAGGACAAACTCGCTTATATTAAACATACAGCTTTTGAAACCAAATCGGTCTTGTCAGTCAGCTCGCCTCGCTCTCGTCACGTGACGGACGAAGTCTGACTCCTGCTGATCCGTGCTGTGACTCGGACTCGTTTGGCTCACGCCGAATGGAGCAGCGTCCGTTCTCTAGCTGAACGAAAGCGACGTCGGGGGCGGTGCCACGGTGGGCGATGATGTAATCGGTGTGCGGCCCCAACACTGAGAACACCGGGAACACCGTCTAACGCAGCAAGCCTAATCTGTGCTATTACCTGCTTATATGCCAGTTTCCGAGCACGGTAAAAAGTGTATGATTGATGCACGTGTTGGAGTGTGTGTGTAGCTGTGTGTTTGATGGATAAAGGTGTTGCTGTGTGACATTTGTACAGAGAAAATTTGTTTACGGTACATATTCTTTCTAGCGAAGATTAGCTCGGCGGGTTTCAAACACGACGCCCCGTGCGTATAATCGGGACGTTTAAACTCAACTCATCGCATTTTCTGTTCAAAAAGAGTGACATAAGAAAATCTCACAGGTATTGGCACCCTTCACAAAAGTGAGCAGGAATGAACACACATATGCACATTCTGTAAAGTTTCCTTTCACTGCAATATTGCTGCACGATGTGTTTTTTTTTTCTACCAAATGCAAGTTTTAAAAGTATTGGCAACCCGTCAAATAACATACAGTATGAAGAGAATACCAGCAATTCCCAAAAAGAGAATTTTTACTGAAACTTGGCAACCCTCCCTATGACCGTCATTCAGCTGCTCTTTAAAGCACTGGACTCTAGTTACATTGGGAAAGGTGAAATAGAACCGTATGTCACGTTACAAAGATGGATACGGAAGCAAGCGCAGATCTTCTAACATTTAACAAACAAACAAACAAACAAACTACAAAGACACAATAACACGAGGCAAAATACTGTGGCAGAAACTAAACATGGAAGCGTGGACAAAAGCATAGATAGACGATACGTAAGACGAGGAAGCAGTACAAACAGTGGCTATATATAGGAGTACTCCTTAAACAGAAATGTGATACAGGTGCAGGTGGTCATGTGACAATGATGTAGTATGGTGCAGTGGCTGCTGGGAAATGAAGTCCAGAGTTCCCTCCTTGATACATGACACTGTAGTTACATTGAGAAAGGTGAAATAGAACCGTAGTTACATTACAAAAGGTGAAATAGAACCCTGGTTACACTGAGAAAGGTGAAATAGAACCCTGGGTACATTGAGAAAGGTGAAAGAGAACCCTGGTTACATTGAGAAAGGTGAAATAGAACCCTGGGTACATTGAGAAAGGTGAAATAGAACCCTGGGTACATTGAGAAAGGTGAAATAGAACCCTGGGTACATTGAGAAAGGTGAAATAGAACCCTGGTTACACTGAGAAAGGTGAAATAGAACCCTGGTTACACTGAGAAAGGTGAAATAGAACCCTGGTTACACTGAGAAAGGTGAAATAGAACCCTGGTTACACTGAGAAAGGTGAAATAGAACCGTAATTACATTGAGAAAGGTGAAATAGAACCCTGGGTACATTGAGAAAGGTGAAATAGAACCCTGGTTACACTGAGAAAGGTGAAATAGAACCGTAATTACATTGAGAAAGGTGAAATAGAACCCTGGTTACACTGAGAAAGGTGAAATAGAACCCTGGGTACATTGAGAAAGGTGAAATAGAACCCTGGGTACATTAAGAAAGGTGAAATAGAACCCTGGGTACATTGAGAAAGGTGAAATAGAACCCTGGGTACACTGGTACGGATGAAATGGCAGAGGCAAGCAGGTACCTCATACTCAGCAGATATCATCATGCCATCATGAGCCCCTGATCCACCAGCCCCAAAGCATCAGCGATCCATATGCAGAGTGTGACCACGAACACGGCCAAAAAAAAAAAAAAAGATTTTGATTTCATCTCTAAACACAACCACAAAATCCAACTGAAGTTCCAGTGACATACTCGGGTGGAAACTCTGCATCTTGTGAAGCTCTCAGGAAGCGTTTCTTTTGTCTGACCCTTTCAAAGAGCTTGTTGTTATAAAAGCGGTGATTTACAAGTAGATAAAAAAAAGAAGCCCACGTTCTCTTCTGTGTTGAAAGCTCTTTGCTTTTCCCCATGGTGATTAATAACAACAATCAGTTTCTGGAGACGGGGAGCAATTAAAAAAAAAAAAAAAAAAAAAACCTTTTCAATTTTGTATTTATTTGAAATATTCGATATAGGCATCGATACTTCTGTCACGTTAGATTTGAAGAGTAAATAGTATTTGTTTTGTTTTTTTCAAATAATTCTTGTTTAACTTTCTAATTTTCTCATTTTCACACACACACACACACACACACACACACGCACGCACTTGCCCTTCAGTACTGTCATAAAACGGTATTGCAGTGCAAGCTGTGTGTGTGTGTGTGTGTGTGTGTGTGTGTGTGTGTGTGTGTGTGTGTGTTTGGCAAAGAAGAGGCAGGTTGATGTCACCTTGCACTGCTTGACAAAGCCTCTAATTGCAGTGTCTTTCACACTCATGCACACACACGCAGTGCAGCAGCTGTCTCTTGTGTGAGGCGCGTGAACAGGCGGAAGTGCATATATGTACGTGTCTGTGTTTGTGTTCGCTAATTATCATGATACTGAGTATAAGCAACTGAGCAGGATGAGCAGGGGTAAATAAACACACACACACACACACACACACATGCACGGTAACACTGCACTCACACACAGCTCTGATTAGCTAGTGATGGTGACCTTGCAGTCTGTCATTCCTAAAGTGTTTAGATCAAATATACCTCACCTGTGAGGAGTCAGGTTGTGTGTGTGTGTGTGTGTGTGTGTGTGTGTGTAGGTGATGGGTGTCCCTCCTTCTTAGCAGTGTAATTTATCACTCGTTTGGTGGCCGGAGAGTCTGTCAACTGAGTGGTGCTGACATTGAGAGTAAACACACACACACACACACACACACACACACACGTTTGTTTTACTATCTTTGTGAGGGCCTTCCACCAACATTATTATTATTATTATTATTTTTATAAATAGAAAATAGAACACTAGTTATGTTATGAAGGGTGAAATAGAACACTAGTTATGTTGGAAGGGTGAAATAGAACACTAGTTATGTTATGAAGGGTGAAATAGAACACTAGTTATGTTATGAAGGGTGAAATAGAACACTAGTTATGTTATGAAGGGTGAAATAGAACACTAGTTATGCTATGAAGGGTGAAATAGAACACTAGTTATGTTATGAAGGGTGAAATAGAACACTAGTTATGTTATGAAGGGTGAAATAGAACACTAGTTATGTTATGAAGGGTGAAATAGAACACTAGTTATGTTATGAAGGGTGAAATAGAACACTAGTTATGTTATGAAGGGTGAAATAGAACACTAGTTATGTTGGAAGGGTGAAATAGAACACTAGTTATGTTATGAAGGGTGAAATAGAACACTAGTTATGTTATGAAGGGTGAAATGGAACACTAGTTATGTTGGAAGGGTGAAATAGAACACTAGTTATGTTATGAAGGGTGAAATAGAACACTAGTCATGTTATGAAGGGTGAAATAGAACACTAGTTATGTTATGAAGGATGAAATAGAACACTAGTTATGTTGGAAGGGTGAAATAGAACACTAGTTATGTTATGAAGGGTGAAATAGAACACTAGTTATGTTATGAAGGGTGAAATAGAACACTAGTTATGTTATGAAGGGTGAAATAGAACACTAGTTATGTTATGAAGGGTGAAATAGAACACTAGTTATGTTATGAAGGGTGAAATAGAACACTAGTTATGTTATGAAGGGTGAAATAGAACACTAGTTATGTTATGAAGGATGAAATAGAACACTAGTTATGTTGGAAGGGTGAAATAGAACACTAGTTATGTTATGAAGGGTGAAATAGAACACTAGTTATGTTATGAAGGGTGAAATAGAACACTAGTTATGTTATGAAGGGTGAAATAGAACACTAGTTATGCTATGAAGGGTGAAATAGAACACTAGTTATGTTATGAAGGGTGAAATAGAACACTAGTTATGTTATGAAGGGTGAAATGGAACACTAGTTATGTTATGAAGGGTGAAATAGAACACTAGTTATGTTATGAAGGGTGAAATAGAACACTAGTTATGTTATGAAGGGTGAAATAGAACACTAGTTATGTTATGAAGGGTGAAATAGAACACTAGTTATGTTATGAAGGGTGAAATAGAACACTAGTTATGTTATGAGGGTGAAATAGAACACTAGTTATGTTGGAAGGGTGAAATAGAACACTAGTTATGTTATGAAGGATGAAATAGAACACTAGTTATGTTGGAAGGGTGAAATAGAACACTAGTTATGTTATGAAGGGTGAAATAGAACACTAGTTATGTTGGAAGGGTGAAATAGAACACTAGTTATGTTATGAAGGTGAAATAGAACACTAGTTATGTTATGAAGGGTGAAATAGAACACTAGTTATGTTATGAAAGGTGAAATAGAACACTAGTTATGTTGGAAGGGTGAAATAGAACACTAGTTATGTTATGAAGGGTGAAATAGAACACTAGTTATGTTATGAAAGGTGAAATAGAACACTAGTTATGTTATGAAGGGTGAAATAGAACACTAGTTATGTTATGAAGGGTGAAATAGAACACTAGTTATGTTATGAAGGGTGAAATAGAACACTAGTTACATTGAAAAAGGGGAAATAGAGCCCGAGTAATATATAGCTGTAGTTCTACGAACACTGGGTAACTTCCAGGGTTCCCTGTCACTCGGAACCAGCACCAACCCAGCAGGAACTCGGCGAGAAGCTTCCAGGTACAGATAACTGTTTTTTTTTTTTATTGATTGTGTTGTATAGTGCAAGTGTGTGTGTGTGCGCATGTTTTTATATCCTCATGAGGACCAAATGTCCCCACAAGGATATGGGGAACCCCCCCCCCCTTCTCTGTAGACCTCTGAGCTACATATCAAATCAAGCACGTTAGTCAGTTTATAGAGGAAGGAAATGTTTATTTGCCCAAAACACCTCGAACCAAATGCGTAATTATTTTCTAAACAGCAATTATCGTTCTGTTCAGAAATGAAGAACAAGTTGTAGATGGATATGAATATGAATGTAATTTGGGAAGAATCGAGCAATGATTCGTGGCAGTTTCTTTTGAGCCAGCTTCGCTTCCACATCACAGCTGAGCCCATTACCATTTTCATCTACTGAAACAAAAACAACAGTATTATAAAGCCTCGTGATGAATGATCTCTTTGATTCATTTTGTTTGTATCCCGATTAAAAAGTGAGTTTCCTAAGACCGTTCAAGAAGTAAAAAAAAAAAAAAAAAAAAAAAAAAAAAAATTAATTAAAATCACATGCTTAAATATCACCACTGCGACAAAGGATCAACTCAAATGTCTATATTCATATATATACTAATGTACTCGGCCCCGCGCCGACTTTTCATTTATTCACAGATTCTCAACATGAGAGAAAAAGTCATTTAAAAAAAAAAAAAAATGCTGATCTGCTAAGATTAGCTCTGTGTTTATGCTAGCATGACTAGCATGACTAGCATACTTTTAACATAGTGCTCATTCTTGTGGCTAATTTGCATTGCGTTCGAGACTTTTAACAACAAAAACAAAATAAATAAAGATAGATTTTACTTGGGGGGGTTTCGGTTTATTAAGAGAATAGCTTTTTCATGCTAATCTGCTATGCTTAAAACTAAGCTTTGCTTGGTCTACTTAAACAAAATTAGCACAAAATAATAACAACAACAACAACAAGAAAGCTCTTGCTACAGTAGAATGGACATTTGTTCAAATGCCTAACATTGACCGTGAATTCAAGTGAGAGCTACAAACAGGCGCTGGTTTCAATCGAGTCGCTACGGTGGTTAATAAACAATGACAGGATCGCAGATCACCTGAGGTGAATCTCCTTCTCCCTTTCCTTCAATCCCTTCTTCTTTGCATTTTCGCTCTGTATCTTAGGATATCACTCTCTGTCTCTCTGTGGACTGATGAGGTGTAGAGTGAGATGCCGAGTGGTGCAATGTCGCTCTGCGTGTGTGTGTGTGTGTTATCTAAGACGATGTTATCAGGTTTAACAGCACTTCTTTTCCTGTTCACTGACACCAGAAAATCTGAGACACTCAAGAAGAAGTCTGTGTACTGTACTGTATGTTGTCTGTCTGACTAGTAAAAGACGTACGTGTTATTAAAAGAACATGCCGCGTCATTTATAAGTCGGAGGATCTGAAAGCAACATAAAATGTAACTAGAAATGGTTAAAAATAAATAAATAAATAAATAAAAAATTGGGTTGTGCTGTTATAGGAAATTTAAATAATAATAATAATAATAATAATAATAATAATAATACATCTGGGAAATCTAGCACACTAAAATAATATATAATATACAGTACTGTTGCTACAAATGAAATACTTTTGTTATGTCCCGAGGGGGTGTACAAACTTTTGCACTCATCTATATTTAAAGATCAGTGGACACTGGACATTGCATTGTAGGCTGATTGGCATGTCCGACAAGTGTCCGTAGTGTATGAATGAGTGTGTGATTGTACCGTGTGATGTATTGGCACCCCGTCCAGGGATAGGGATAGGCTCCAGGTTCTCCGTGCAATAATCAACAATTTTTTAAATATAGAATTTATATACTTTATAGGCTATAGTATACTTACATACTTATGTAACGTTATATGCAATCCTCTTATTTTTGGTGCTGTTATTTAGAGAGAGAGAAAAAAATCAAGATCTGATGAGAAAGCCAGGTCCGGTATTGGGGGATTTTTTCCAGCAGATAAGCAATGCATCCAGCAGCACGGCTACGTCCACGTCAGCAAGCGGCAGTGTCGGGAGAGCCAGTGCAGTGGAAACAGCCAGTGGAGTATGACAGGAATTGCCCCTCTACCATCCTCGGGTTCATCTGATCCACACCAGTCAACCAGCAACTCCATTGGCGCCATAATAGACATCGGTTAGCGCTAATCCTATTTACATTTATGGGATTTATGGCATTTAGCATGACGCCCTTATCCGGAGCGACTTGCATTTATCTCATTTATACAACTGAGCAAATAAGGGGTTAAGGGCCTTGCTCAAGGACCCAACATTGGTAGCTTGAACTCCTGACCTTCTGATCAGTAACGCAGAGGCAGCACTGGCCACCAGTCAAATCCAACACTTAAAGCAGAAATATGCTGGGCAACAAAAGTTGTAACCAGCCACTATTCCTACAAATCATGTGAGAACTCAGGGGACATTTTCCAAACCGTGTTTCCCGCCAGAATCATAGCAAAGCGGTTTACTCGTCGGGAGAATAAAGTGGCAAACCTCGCCGTGTTTGAGCTAGCTCCTCGTTTCTCTTCCCTGATGAAGTCCAACGCCAAGAAAGAGTCTAGTTATGTTCTTCTGTTTGATGAAAGTCTAAATCTGGAAATGAAGAAACGCCAGTGCGACGTTCACTCGAGATTCCGAATGACAATCAAGTAACCTCAAGGTCTCCGAGGTATCGTTTTTCATGGGTCGTCGCACTGCAGAACAAATAAATAAGAAGGTTGAGACAGTGTGTTCGGATATAGGCTCCTAAAAACCCGACTCAGCTGATTCACATGGACGGCCCAAATGTGAATCGGAAGCTCTTCTGCATGCTCTTAGCCTGAAATGGCTCATAGGGAGGACTATTGAGTAGTCCCTGGTTCCAGATCCTTCCGTCTTGACGTCTGTCCTCATCGATGGCTGGAAAACCCCGAGGTGGATGAGAGCGCCCTACAGGGTTTGCCTTCTCTGAAAATGTACATCAATGCTGCCAAAGCGAAAAACCATCTACCAAGTCTTTTAAGACTGCTCAGATGATCGTTCCAGATATCACCTCTTCTCAGCAAAGCCCGACTTCTTTCTAATGGTGGCTACGTTATACCGGACACACGAACCCGTGTTATTAGTGCGGATCTCAACAGTATGCTTAGGAGTCGAACGGAGAAGTTTATCACGCCATGATAAACCCACGAAGAGCGCAAGTACCACAGTAAAGCTTCTGCAAGTCGACAATGCCGGAGGAGCACATGAAGAAGAACTCAGATGCTGAGAGGCCGAGGCTGGAGTTCAGGCAGAACTGCAAGCTGTTTGTTTGTTTTTTTGTTTGTTTGCTTGTTTTTTTTGCTGAAGATGGTCTCCATGCTTTTTTTTGAAAAGGCTCCACTCAAATATCCTCTCATGAGAAGCCTGTCTGTTCTGGATCAAAGGGTGATCCTCATGAGTAAAGCGGTAAGCACCCGCAAACTCACCACTGTTCTAGTGGAAACTGGCCGCGTCGAAGAGAAATGCTTTGATGAGATTCTGAGCGGGTTTGCTCACGTCTGTGACCACAACCCGATGTCAGCGTCAGATCCCTTCGGGAAGCTCCAAGCCAGAAAGTGGAAGCTTGGATGAATTCCACCACGAATGATCATGAATCGCTATAAAGCGCATAAAGGGCACGTACAATGCCGACTCAAGCTATTGATAGTTTGATTTTCAAAGAGCGTTCATCGATCGCCCAGCGTGTTGTTCACGCTATGTGTTTGAAGGCTGCTCAACAAGATGAGCGGAAGGCGGAAAAAGTAGTTGGGGTTTTTTGTGATGAAGGTGAATATTTTGTAAAAAAAAAAAAAAAAAAAAGCCTCATTGAGCTGATTGACTGTCTACCTCAAAGACTACCGTTCTGAATGTGATGAAGAAGTACGCACGTGTACGTAAACATATAATTTACCACAATTATAAGGTGCTAAAAGCTTGAAAAGTGCTTGAATTCGCCTTCGGAAAAGGTGTTAGAACCTTTCAGAAGAGTGTTAGAAGAGTGACGGGTTCTACGACGGGGTTGTTTTTGTTTTTTCCTCCTGAAATTACGGGATTTCCATTGAATACGCTGAAAGCGTTTCTCGTGTGAGCGCTCCTACGAATGATTCGTGAATAAATCTCGTATCCAACTTAATAAATCAGTGCAAAACGTATAGCAGGAAATCTATATTTGATCGAACGTGGATTTCACGTGAAAACGGAGAGAGGAAGTCAGACGCTTTTCTGAACGAACTCGATTTTTCTGGATGTAAAGAGCGTACTTCTTGTGCAGTGGTTCGATCGTTCAGCTTAATAAACGAGGCTGGATGTTTGAATGGAAGGAGAGAGAAAAAACCACCCCCTAAAAAAACAAAAACAAAAATAAAACTTTAGACCAGTTTTTCTTTGAAGTGAATGGGATAACATGAATGACAAATCCGCAATAATCCCCATAAGCACAGAAGTGGAAGCGAAGGCAAAGTGAATTAGGACTCCATTGTTATAAGTTAAAATCGGGTTCCTTTTTTATTTCATTATTTTTTTTAAGCCGAAATGGGTCAGGACTAATTTTAGACAAGTTTCGGGGGAAGGGTTGAGACACGGACGTTCCTATACGTTATGCCCACTCTCGTTCGTTCTCCCCGCGACGATCACAGCAATATCACGGATAGCACTGTAAGTGCGTGATCCTATTTTTAGACATATTGTATATTACTCGTCAGCCCTACACTTCGACGATGACGCCGCTGTATGGAGATACCCGGAGGAGGAGCCCTGATGTGTTCGTTGTGTTTTATTATCTGAATCTCTGGACTTATTTATTACATCTTCTTGCAACATGCAGTCATTGGGTGTCGCATTTAACAGGAAAGTTATCAACAAGGAATATCCAATCCAAGAACAGGCACATGTCATATAATGAAGGAACAGGAAACCAAACTCAGAAATCCATCCATCCATCTTCCATACCGTTTATACTACCGAGGGTGGTGGAGGGTGGAGCCTATCCTTGGGACACAAGGCACCCTGGACAGAGCGCTAACCCATCGCAGGGCACAATCGCGCACCCATTTACACACTACGGACGATTTGGAAATGCCGATCGTAATACAACGCATGACTTTGGACTCGTGGAGGAAACCGCCGAAGCACAGGGGAGATTATTCAAGGGCGGGGCAGGATTCGAAACCCTAACCTCGGCCCCCACGAACAAGACTTTGAAAGAGGAATGGAGACAACAAGGTATTAATACCGTAAGTAAATGAATTAGGGATTGAACACAGAACAGGCGCACACACTAGGGAAACAAACCGATGATAAAACAGGGACTGAGATTTCAACAAAGGCTCATGGGAAAACGTACAGAGGCACATCTAGAATGACGATACTAGCTGGGAACCACGCCACGTGCTGAAACGTGGAGGATGTGACGTACTAGAACGGGCAAAAAGGAGACGGCAAGTTCTCATATACAGACGGGTGAGAAGCGAAAGGAAAAAAACAGCGGCACTGTTACGCCACAAGGGAAGCGTTTCTATCCTGATAGGCGCCGTCGCTTCCAATCGAACATCCATGGGAGATTTTAGAGCGATGTCTTAGACAGACGCTCTCCACCGCCGTCGTCAAATAATACTAAATAAATAAATAAATAAATAAACAGCTAGAGGGGACGCCTGTTGGAAGATCATCAGATTGTTCAACACTCCGGTACAAGTCCAGAGACGTGTAGATTCTATGCCAAGGCACATTCAAGCTGTCATGTCTGTTCACTAAGACACTTTATGTTGTTGTTGTTGTTGTTGTTTGTCCTTTTTTCAGCAGGACATGCTGCTTAACAACATACTGCACATTGTACATGAGTGTGTTCCAGTGGGACCAACTTTTGTATGTATTATATATAACAGCCTATCTATCTATCTATCTATCTATCTATCTATCTATCTATCTAAGTAGGACAATTGATTCATTTTATTCTTTAAACGTTTATACAGTAAGTTTAAACTGGACATCCAAAATCGTACAATTTTCTTACTATCAATCAAGAATAATGCCATGAATACATAAAGAGAAACTCAGCCCACTGAAATGTCCCTCAGTGTAAAATATTACCTGCTAATCCTTTACATTAAGGTTCTCTTAACTAATCTCGACCGGATTTGTAAACACGAGCCGACGTTCTGTAGAACCTCTACCCCGTCCTGCGTTTATCCCTCAGAAGCTCTTGATTTAAAGTGGGTTTTATTTAAAGTACTCTGCTCATCCTATTGTTTCTATAGTAACACGCAATCTAAGACTAGTCATGATCTGATTTAACGACCAAAAAAAAAAACGAGCCGTTGTTTAACAAAGAAAATCGTGGCCGTCGACGTGGGGAAGCTTTCTGTAAGGAGATGTTTAGTTGGCGTGTATGGAAGGAGTCTCCGGTGTCAGAGCTTTGTGACATCAGTACATTTTCCACCATGAGAAGATGGAATGAGCGTGTGCTCGTGATTACTAATTACCTGACTCTTAGCAACACACCAAAAGGTCAGTGGGAAAGAAAATATGCACCAACACGAACGAATGTGTGTGTGTGTGTGTGTGTGTGTGGGTATCGTGTTGTGTTGTGTGAGTGTATAATTAATAATGCTGTAGTTCCTGTGTAGAGTTTCAGCTCAGATCAATGCACCCTGTCCGTGTGCTGTAATATCAGCCCGGTGTGTGTCTCTGAGTGTAAGGCAACAACATTCGACACAAACTTACACACACACACACACACACACACACACACAGATTAGCCCTTCTCTCCACTCCCATTTGATGCATCAGCTTCTCAGAACTGAAACGACAAACCTCCTTGTCAATCGTGTTCTCTCTCTCTCTCTCTCTCTCTTGCTCAGTGTCTCTCGCCCTTGTCCTCTTGTTTCCTCTCACTCCAGCAAGGGGAAATGTAAAGTGACGCTACATGAAAGCGGATCGCGAAAGACGGAGAAGAGAGAGAGAGAGAGAGAGAGAGAGAGAGAGAGAAAAATGCTGCCATTCGAACAATGTGCAGACAAGCTGTCTACTGAAAGCCTGAGGAAGAAGAAAAAAGAAAGGGAGAAATAGATTTTTTATTATAATAAGGTCAGTCACGGCGACCATATCACAACTCCGCCTGGACTCATTTATATGATTAGGCTTTCGTGTGTTCATGACACAACGCTGTGGAGAATTTTTTTTTTTTTTCCGAGCCCAGATTTCTTCTAATTTAGTCAGTGCAAATTTCCACCCGCTAGCCGAGTCTCCGTATCTCACCTACTGCACCTGACAGGGTGAAGATAATGTACCCTCTGATCGACATACAAGAAATAAGGCTTAATTACGCCGTGTTCGAATTCTAGCCGGAGACCGTTCCGGCGTTTTCAAGATCCGAAGGATTATGTGATTTGAGATTTATTAATGAATTAATTTTCTTCACAATATGTCATTTCTCGATTCTGATTGGTCAAAAGGTCCACCCGTCCATTTTCTGTACGTTTATCCTACATAGGGTTCATGGGGTGCCCAGGGGACTTGGGGAACAAGGCGGGGGACAGCTTGGACGGGGTGCCAACCAATTATTGGTCCCCCCCCCGGTCAGAAGGTGTTCAATCGTTTTCTCTAACAGCATCTCTGACAGCAGGCTGTCTGACACGATCACATTGACCTTCTTCAACAATCAGATGCAGGAACAGTTAGTTATTTGCATCAGTGCAGAATGATAACACTCCCCCAAACTTCTTGAAGCAACCCTTTGAAACTTCTTGAATGCCTTTAAATGTATCCACAGCTAAAGGCCAAACAGGAGACATGGTCCCATTTCCCATCCACCCGGATTATGAAAATCGCACTGGCGCGCAAAAATCCTCTCAATCAGATAACAGATCGAAATGAACGAGCCGCTCGGTTACGCTCGCTCAGGCAGTGAAATGGATCGCAGGCTTTTTGTGCGTGTTTTACTTCACGAGACACTGTATCGCGGTTTGCCACAGTGTTGCTGTGCTTATTCGTTTTGCAAATAAATGTATCATTATCCATGATAATAATAATAATAATAATAATAATAATAATAATAATAATAATAAGTATGTTAAGATGACAAATAATTCACCCAAAAGTACCTTTTCAGTACTGAAAGCACAGTGACA